>NW_027397077.1:18873208-18887305 GCF_003265705.2 Callorhinus ursinus | reverse complement strand
ACACACACACACACACACACACACACACACACACATCCATGACTCCTAGCAGTGCACCTTGTTTTTCTTTTAGACCCTATTGTTTGAATTCTAAGTGGAAAGGAAGAACGTCTTCAGTAGAAGTACCTATTGGTGAATAATTCAGATGTGATAAAATATTTTAAAACACTGAGGTTGTTCTTCCTAAAGGATATAACTTAATTTTACTTTGATAATATATAATTACTCTAAAAATTGCCATTATCTAATGAAAATTTCTTGTGTCCCAAATCTACCTCTCCCAGAAATAATTACTATTAATAGTTCAATGTATGTATATACATGTCTTCTGTATGCACATACATTTTGTGTTGATGGGATAATGTCATATAAGTATTCTACAATCTGCTTTTTTCACTTGATATATTGTTGACACCATTCATATCAATAGATAGATATGGCTGCAGAATTTTCCGTCATATGGATGAAACATGATTTGTTTCAGCACTAGTCTTTTCACAGACATTGATTTTCCTTCTGAATTTTTGCTAAATATCTACACAACAAATTACAGTGCATATGTATTTATTGTCTTATCTCATTAATTTTTTGGATAATTCCTAAAAGAAGAATTTCTGGATTGATCTCTAATTAGTTTGTGCCAACATCCATGTGGAAGACAGAATAATGCACCCCTCCCCTCAAAGACATTTGTGTCCTAATTCCTTGAACCTGTGAAAATGTTAGGATATATGGCAAAGGTGAATTAACATTGCAGATGGAATTAAGTTTGTTAATCAGATAAATTTAAAATAGAGAGATTATCCTGGGTCATTTGGGTATCCCATGTAATCATGAAGGTCTTTAAAAGGAGAGTAAGGAGGTGAAAGAGAGAATCAGAGGATGATCTGACTACAGAAGAAAGGCACAGAGAGATGCAACGTTGCTGGCTTGTGTGTCACCTTGCAGGTCATGATATGTGGCATGTTTATTTTTTTAACTGCAAAAAAAAAAGAAAATATAAATCTTTATTAAAATAAGTTAATCTAGTGAATAGGTCTAAGAAAGCACAAATCAGGTAGCTAGGGCAACAAAGATCCTCTACCATGTCAAGCTCTGTTGCTCATGAGATCTCAATCTCTATCATTATCAGCTCCAACTTCCTTCTTGATGGTGACTTTTGCCCATTTCTTCTCCTGCTCCTGTTTGGCTTTCTACTCCCAGGACCATCTGTCTCTAATCATGGCTGTGGCCATTTCCAGATTGGAACTTGATCTTCTCTGGCCAATGAATGGAAGTTGGCCAGCATTTCTTTTTCCCTTTTTTTTTCCTACTTTTATTGAAGACATGAAGGCTGGATCTTCAATATCTAACTTCCAGTGATTAGGGAAAGACCATGAGAATGTTGGAGATGCTGGCCCTGATATCACTTAGTCTCTGAACCAAAGTCAGATTTCTTGTTAGGTAAGAAACATAAACTTCTACTTGTTTAAACTACTGTTAATTATTTATTCTATAATTTGCTGACAATACATTTCTAACAGATAGTATCCCCCTTCTATCCTTACTCATACCTTACCTTTTTCTTCTGTTCTAATATAATCCTAACCATCCTTAATCTACCTCCTTAACAAAGCTTCCTTTGCTGTTATGGCTCATGGGAATCTCCTCCTCTTCAACCTCCCTATCACTATCCAAGCCAATTGGTTGGTATTTTATGTTGTATTTTCCTCCAACTGCTTCATGTGTGTCAGCTCTGGCTGTTCTCTAGAGCAGCACTGTTCAATGGAACTTTGGGAAATATTTGTATCTGTGCAGTCCAATATGGTAGTCATAGCCACATGTGGCCATTGGGCACTTGAAATGTGGCTTAGTGTAACTGAGGACCTGAAATTTTACTTCAATTTATTTAATTTTTATTTTATTTTATTTCATTTTAAATAGCTACATGTGGCAAGTGGCTACCATGTTGTTCAGTGCAGCACTAGAAAGACAGTTCCTTAAAGAAAACAATGGTTAATAAATGTCTTTGCTTCTAGCAGAGAAGTAGACACTAAATATATAATCAGTCATTTTTAGATGACCTTTAATTACTCCACGTTGCCCACAGCAGTGGTTGTCAATCCATTGGCCTATAGGAAATTAACAGGGAAGGTAAAGGAAAGAAGGTTCCTGAGTGCAACAACAGGGAAAAGTGAGTTGCCTAAAGGGGGTCGTGACTTTTCAGCCCTAGATGATATTGTCATGTCGAAGGAAGAATCAAAATGGCCAAATATCCCAATTTCCAGATTTTCTAGAAAATTGAGAGTATTTGGTCTAAAATATCAGATTTTAAAATGTTGATAGTTAATTCAAATTTAAAAGAAAATAACTGTGGGTAGTACACATAAAAGACATGTTGGGCAAATGTGGCAGTGGGCCACCAGTTTGAGGTCTGTGACCGATGGGGTAAATTTCAGAGTCTTCCCAACCTAGGAGAACTGCTAACATCCTAGCTGGTCTCCTGCTGTTCATCCCCAGTGTAATCTGCTCTAGCAACCTTGGACCACTTACACTTCTAAACACATCTTATATTCTTATGGCTTTATGCCTTTATTTCTGCTTTTTCTCATTGCTTCTACAACACCTTCCCCCTGCACATATTTCAACACTCTTGTCTTCATAGGAGATCCTATTTAGTCTTTGGGGTCAGCTCAGCTGTCTTTCCTTCCATAGTCTTCTCTGAATCTGCACAAAATCAAACGTCTAACACAGCCCATTGCACAGATAGCTGTGATTTTATTTCTTATATGATATTAGAGTAAGTTACTTACTAACCAGCTTTAGTAATAATTGCTGCCAGTTTCCAAGCACTGTGCTAGGTATATAACTAACTGTGTTAAGGGATTTATATAACTTACTATCTGTTCTTCCTAGGGTTAAATTAATTCTCTGCTGCTACTTCCTTCTCTGTAAAGGTTGGGTAATGATAGTAACCACCTCCTTGGTGATGAAGAATGAAAGAGATACTGCATGTCAAGTGCTCAGTACAATGTCTGGAGCACAGTGAACACTCAGCGAGGGATTGCCCTCATTGTCATTTCTTACCCTGGAATTTGCCCTGTACGGATGCCCATATGGTCACATGGTCACTTAAATTTTAAGTCAGAGCATCTAACTAACATAGATCCAAATTTGGTTGCAAAACCCCTGGAACTGTTTTAACCTGAAATAGCAAGTAGATAAAACAGTTTTGTTTATAGAATTTCCTTTATAACAATGCTATCATGTAGTATTATGAATTTGAACTTACAGATGAAAATAATTGAAAAACAAACAGGCAACATTGTCTAAAGTCACATGGGTATTGGAGCAAGGATTTAAACTCAGGTCTGTTTAAAATCAAAGTCCAACAATGCTAAAGCCCTGGAGTTGGGCTGATTACCTATTTCTCTTGCTAGGAAAGTGACTAACACTAGGATTGACTACATGAATCGGTTAGGGTTCCACTGCCAGAGCAGGCATCCAAATCTGGGTCTCTTGACTCCAGGGGATTCTTCCATCCTAGCAGGATGCCTCTCCCTGACTAAAGTAGCAGTTTGCATTCAGGACCACTCTAAAGGAAGGATGGAGCTTCTGAATGACCTTTGCATTTCCTTAAGCCATAGTATTTTGAAATAATAGCCTGGAGCAGACCCAAGGATCATCCTGCACTGCACTCAGTCTCTAAAGATGCCACAGGGAATGACTGCTCTCTATGACAGCCGGGTCAAAGGGGAAGGATCACTGGCCTGGCTTCAAAGAGTCCCAGCAGACCTCTTGGGAGACTTATCCTAGCTTTTTGTTTCTTCCTGGTCCTTTGAAAAACCTAGAATATCTAGAAGGATTTGTTTCATGTCAAACATAACAGGCCCTGAGCTTCCCAGAAGAATACTTCCATTTTTTGAAAGAATAGGGTTCATGATGTTGTGAGGCTTTTGGCTTCTGGAAATTTTTAAGAGTGGCAGAAAGTCACAATAAATCCTTTTTTATTTTCTTGGGGGGAAATGGATTTATTTTATTTTTTATTTTTTTACTGTGGTAAGAACACAGCACAAGATTTATTCTCAACAAATTTTAAGTTGTACCACACAGTATTGTTAACTGTAGGCACAATGTTTTAATACAACAGATATCTAGAACATATTTATTTTGGATGACCGAAACATTATACCCATTGAAAAGCAACTCCCCAGTTTCTGTCTCTGCAGTCCTTGGCAATCACCATTCTACTCTGTTTCTACGGCTTTCACTATTTTAGATACTTCATGTAAATGGAATAATGCAGAATATATTCTTCTGTGACAAGTTAATTTCACTTAGCTAGATAATGTCTTCTAGTTTCATCCATATTATCACATATGGCGGGATCTCCCTTTTTTAAGGCTAAATAATATTCCATTTTATGTACATACATTAGTTTCTTTATTCATTCATCTATCAATGGACATTTAGATTGTTTCCACATCTTGACTATTGTAAATAATCCTGCAGTGAACACAGGAGTGCTAATATCTCTTTAAGATCCTAATTTCAGTTCTTTTGGATATAAACCCAAACATGGGATTGCTGTTTTACTATTTTTAATTTTGGGGGGAACTCAGATTACTATTTTCCATAGTGAGCAAATCATTTTATATTTCCTCCAACAGTGTATAAGAATTCTAATTTCTCTGTATCCTCACCAATACTTTTATCTTTTGTGTTTTAATGGTTGCCATCCTAACTGGTGTGAAATGGTACTTCACTGTGGTTTTGATTTGCATCTCCTTGATGATTAGAGATGTTGAACATTTTTTTCATATACTTGTTGTGTATTTATATGCTTCTTTGGAGGAGTGTCTACTCAAGTCTTTTCCCCATTTTTAAAAATGAGTTATTTGTTTTTATGCTGTTGAGTTATAGGAGTTCCTTATGTTTTTTTGATATTAACCCCTTATCAGATATGTGGCTAGCAAATATCTTCTCCCATTCCATGGGTTGCATTTCCACTGCACTGACTGTTTCTTTTGCTGTGCAGAAGCTTTTTAGTTTGATGTAGTCCACTTGCCTGTTGTTGCTTTTGTTGCTTGTGCTTTGGTATCTGATCAAAGAAATCACTGCCTAGACTATTAACATGAAGCTTTTCCCTCACATTTTCTTCTAGGAATTATATCAAAAACAAAAATACAACATATAAAAATTTATGGGACACAGCAAAAACAGCCCTAAGAGATAAGGTTATAGTGATAAATGCCTACATTAAAAAAGAAGAAAGATTTCAAATAAACAACTTAACTTTATACCCCAAGAAACTAGAAAAAGAACAAACCAAGCCTACAGTTAGTAGATGGAAGGAAATAATGAAAATTAGAACAGAAATAAATGAAACACAGAATAGAAAAACAATAGTGAAAAATCAACAAAACTAAGAGTTGGTTTTTGAGAGTAAACACATTGATAAATTCTTAGGTTAACTAAGAAAAAATGAAGACTAAAATAAAATAAAAATTGAATGAGAAGGCATTTCAACTGATGACACAGAAATAAAAAGGATCTTAAGAGACTGTTATGAACAATTATACCAACAAATGGTTAACCTAGAAGATATGGGTTGATTCCTAGAAACATACCCCCTGTTAAGACTGAATCATGAAGAAATAGAAAATATGAACAGACCAGGGATGAGTAAGGAGATGGAATCAGTAATCAAAAGCCTCCCAACAAAGAGAAGCCCAGGACAAGATGACTTCATTCGTGAATTCTATCAAACATTTAAAGGAGAATTAACACCAATCCTTCTCAAACTTCTCCAAAAAAATTGAGAAGAAGGAACTTTGGGAATCTCCAAACTCAGTTTATGATGCCAGCATTATCCTGACATGAAAGCCAGATAAAAATACTGCAAGTTAGGAAAACTAAGGCCAGTATCCCTGATGAAGTTAGATGCAGACATCCTCAACAAAATACTAGCAAACAAAATTTAACAGTACATTTAATAGGATTATAGTACATGACCAAGTGGGATTTATCTCTAGAATGCAAGGATGGGTCAAGTATAAAAACCAGTTAACATGATATACCACATAAACAGAATGAAAGATCAAAATTGCATGATTATTTCAATAGATACAGAAAAAGCACTTGAGAAAATTCAATATCCTTTCATGAGAAAAACTCTCAACAAACTAGGTATAGAAGGACTTTCCTTCAAAAGTATATATATATATATATATATATATATATATATATATATATAGATGTATGTATACACACACACACACACATACACATAGAAAAGAAAATCTGGAAAAATAAACGGATAACAGACATTATCTTTGAAACATGGATGTATTAAACATTTGTCTTTTTTTGTTGTTGTTGCACAGCACCCAAAATCTATTTTTTTTAAAAGATTTTATTTATTTATTCATGAGAGACAGAGAGAGAGAGAGAAGCAGAGGGAGAAGCAGGCTCCCCACTGAGCAGGGAGCCCGATGCGGGACTCGATCCCAGGACCCTGGGATCATGACCTGTGCAGAAGGCAGACGCTTAACCATCTGAGCCACCCAGGCGCCCCCCAAAATCTATTCATGTGACTGGGGAAATCACCCCCTTTGTGGCCATCTTTTCTCATAGGTATCTGAAAACACCAGATCCTGGCTCTCCTAGCCTTTCTTGTAGCTGGGATACAGGCACTACTTAGACTCCACCATTCAGATGGACTACCTAGACTCAAAATTGAAAATATTGATATTAAAAAGTAGAACTGCTCTAATTCCTTCCCAGGAAAGTGTTGCAGATATGGCAGCTGTTGCCAGTTTCTGGAGGCCTCAGTGGCAGAGGAAATGTCCAGTGGTACAAGCCCTGTGGTGTCTGTGAGACAAGGTGTAGTGTGTGTGCCCGGCACCTTCATGGAATCAGTTCTATGGCCTGATTTTGAACATTGTTCCTGAGTGCCAGCATCCAAATTCAGTTCTCTTAGTGATTATCTGAGTTTTGCAATATCATTTAATACATTTTAATTAGATTAACTAGAAGTGCTTTATGTTACTTAGATGGAGAACCCTGGCAGATATAATAGGATTGGGGTGGCATATTTTTATGTATCTGCAGTGTTTACATCTTAACATTCATTTATGATGATAAATAGACAAATGCTCAAGCATTTAGTGTTCAAAAGAAAGAAAATATGGAGTATAATATTGTGATGAATGGTTCTACCCCTATCCATTTGCTCAATCAAACATACCCTATACTTTGCTTATGCTAGTTCCTACACATGGACTGCCTTCCCTACTTTCCAACCATGAAAATCCTAAACCCAGAAATGCTCATCAGATCTCTTGTCAGCAACACTACCCTTATCCTCTCATATAGGTCTCATTCAGGCTCCAGATGCAGACATAAGGAAATAAACAATCAAGGAAGGAGATCAGGAGAGAACATGGAGAATCCTGACCACAGCCCCAGACTGATGTTCTTATGTTGACCAGCCTGTCTTTCCTCTCTGGGGAACGAGCCATGTGTCTGCGTTCCTATTTCCCCAGCGTCTAGCAGAGTGCTACATGAACATACAAGAACTAGAACACACAAGGTATTCAATGAATGTTTGTGGAATGAATGAAGAAAGGGAGGGACAAGAATTAAAGATGTCTTCTCACAGCATTTCCATTCCTTTTCCATCTTTATTTTTACACGCGTCACCAAATGCCCAGATGAATCTGAGTATAACCATAAACCCCACTTAAACAATTTGGTCATTTCCAGGTAAAGCCATTTACACCCAGTCTCAGTATCATTGCATTGGACTTTGTCCACAGCTGTAGGGGTTGTCATGCTGACAAATCCTACAGGAGAGAGCTGAATGTTTTGGTGCAGCACCTCCACTGTTAACAGCTGGGAAAGGGGACCCAGGAGTTCCTGCTCAGAGGTCCAAGTGCTGTTCAGAGCTCTGTCTTGAGAGATGAAAAAAGTAACCACAGTCCCTGGTAGCTGAAAGTCTTTGGCTCAAAGTCTGAAAAATCTCTCTGTTGAGAAGCAGACATCTGACAGGAGCTGCAAAGTTGGCAAATCTAATTTCAGACTACCTAGAAAATAAAAATAGGATCCCAAGTTCAGCTGTAATGGCTTTGAGGAGGAATCAGAGGGCTTGGCAAGCACAAGTGTTTATGTGAGCTGTGATTAGGCAGGCAGCTCTCTCCCAAAGCAGTTCAGACCTTGAGGGGCCTTTTTTGCATCCAAGGGGAGTCACAGCATATCTGAACTAAAGGAAACACAAATCACCACATCTAACCCCCTCATTTCACAGATGAGTAAACTGAGGGCAGGAAAGAAATTACTTTGCAAAGAAAACAGCAAAGATAACATGTTAGGCATAAACATCTGCCTGTCAGCCAAAGGGTACCTTTGTTCCCCTATGACAACACTGGGTTGCAGGATTCTTCTTCTCTGGCCTTTGGTGATGTCAAAAAGCTGGTTGACCTAGGAACTTGAACTGTACAAATCTACAAAATGGCCGGATATTTGAAAGTTTGATCATACAAAATGGCCCGACGTTTGAAAGTTTGAACAATTTTCCCAAGAAGAATCCACATGAAGTGCCGATTTTCCTTATAGTATTTTTCATCAAGCTTTCTTGATCAACTCGTATTAATTTAAAAAGAATATTAATTTATCCATCAATATTCATCCAAGCTGTGCTTGGAGGTAGCAGACACCTTTTAGCTTATATGTCTAACTCACAGAGATACTCTTGGAGAAATATTCCTCTCCATACCCCACAGGACTGCCATACCCCATAGGACCGCTGTACCCTCACTCTCTAGACACACTTGCATCATGTGACTGTTTTCCTGCTCACAGTTGATTGGTCCAGGGATGATGCCTAGCTCAGGCTAGACCAGTCACTTCTCCTTCCTATGGATTATGAAATCTGAGAGATTTAGGTAATTAGCCAGTTATTTGGGCTGATCTCTTAAATGGAGGCAGTATAATCTGGAGAATTATGGGGATGGTTTTGCTATGAATATGGAAAAGTAAAGAAAGCCTGTTGGAGGGAAAATAATGAGAGGAGAGAATAGTAAAGACAGTGAGAAATAGAGAGGCCAGTGAAGGGAGAAACTGCAAGCAGAGGGAAACAGGAGCAACAGAGAAAGAGACAGAGAGGAACAGGAAACAGAGCCAGAGGCAAAGATAAGAGAGGGCTAGGACCAGGGTGAGAGACAGAGACAGAGCAAGAGATTAAGAGATTAAAAACTGCCTGAGTTTCAGATTTCTTTTTCAAGTCATTTGAGAGGCCCAGCTGCTTCAGGGTTCCATGGATAACACAATGTTCTCTCAATAATTCCCCCTTTTATTGTTTGAGCTTTGTTGTTCTCTGTTAATTGTGACTAAGAGTTTTAACTCTAAACAGCTTGGCACTCATTCAAAAAGCAGTGCTAGTGAAAAAGCAAAAAGAAAAAAAAGTACAAGCCAAAAAGTGACCCATTATGGATTTTGACACATTTGGAGAATACTTAGGCTTCTTCATATCCATTCAAGTACTGCCTAATTATCTGAGGTTAATAAAACCTTCACCATCAAAAACAATTTAATTCAGCTCTGTGACTGGGAATGTCAACTAAAAATTCTTCTGATATAATTATATGATGGTAGAGCGAGTAATCGTACCCAAGTTTGAAGGAAATAGAATAGAGATTACCAAAGGGAACCACATGCTTGGTTAACACACTAGAGCACAACCAAAGGTGCTGAAGTCTTCCTTGAGAAAATATCTTTGGAAACCAAAGTGGGAGTAGGGGAAGTCGGTGGTGCCCAATGGTGGAGCAGATAAATGGGGATTAACGCATTGTATCATCACTGTATATTGTATGTATCCTCACCTGACCACGCTATATATTGTTTACAGTCACTCCCCTGGGACTCAGTTTTTACAACTATACAGTACTGCCTAAACATATCATGCATTTTCATGCATCCATCCATCCATTTCTACCTTTCCTTTTGCTTGCAATGCTCTTAACCTTACTCCTTCACAGATAAACCCTTGTGCAACACCCTGCTTGAAACATTGCCCATTCTGGTGCCTTCCCCAGGCCACCCCTGGACAAATCTGATCACCTTTCCCTCCATTGTCTCTATTGCATTTGGCACTGATGTTTATTATATGCCAGGAACTGTTCTAGATGTTGGAACCAGAGTAATAAGCAAAACCCTTGATTTACTGGTGCTTACATTCTACTTTGGGAGACAGACAGTAAGCAAATAAGCAAACAAATACATAATCTTCAGTACTGATTAATACCCTGAAAAAATATAAGCTGTGTAAGATAGGTGATTGATGGGGAAGGGAATGGGATCTTATACTAGTAGTTGTCATATATTAGATCTATTTTTCCCTGTGTCTGTTCAGCCAACTGTGAGCTCTGAGAAGGACCTTTGCCTGGCACATAGCAAGTGCTCAATAAATTTGTAAAACAAGTAGGACATATCAGGACTGAAAATTTAGTTTTTCACAGTCAACAGAATGCTCTTCCCGGTTTTACACACAGCAGGTGAGCTAGAGAGTTAACCAATTTCCCAGTGAATGATAGAAAATTATGTTGTTCACTCAAAAATATAAGCATCATATTTTTCTGACTTCACCCAGGAATGCAATTAACCAGAAAGCTCTCGTACTGGTACCAAACATCAATATTCCATTTCTCAGTTTCATAAATAGCTGTGTAGACTTGGCCCCATATTCCACTTTCACTGGCTTCAATTATTTAATGCCATGCTTTCTCGTCCAAAATCTGCTGTTTATTATCTGTGTGTCTTGTGTTGTTTTTTCAGCCACCAATCCAGCTAGGTTGTAATTTTCAATCCAGTACACTGGGGTTTGTTGTCTGACTTCCATTCCAAATACTGGTTAATTTGGCTATGGGAAATCCTGAAGGGCTGAACTCCTTGGCTGAAATATGATGCATTTTGTTGAATAAGAATATCCAACTCATTTCTGATTATAGGCATAAGGATGCAGGTATAGAAAATGCTCTGTAAGTTGGAGCACAGCAATAAAAAAGCCAGAATCTTGGATTTGGAGGATGATTAAAGGCATAGGCTTTGGAACCAGCTAGGGCTTGGTTTGTATTTCTATTTTACAACTTATTATTATGGTATTTTTGGACAAATCAATCCAGCTTCTTCCTCTGAAAATGAGGACAATATTACCTATTTTGCAGTGTTGCTGCAACAATCACATGTAGTGTCTGCAAACCACTTAGCTGAGTATCTCACATATTGTAGGTACTTACAAAATAAAATTATTAGGGGCGCCTGGGTGGCTCAGTCGTTAAGCGTCTGCCTTCGGCTCAGGTCATGATCTCAGGGTCCTGGGATTGAGCCCCACATCGGGCTCCCTGCTCCGCAGGAAGCCTGCTTCTCCCTTTCCCATTCCCTCTGCTTGTGTTCCCTCTCTTGCTGTGTCTCTCTCTGTCAAATAAATAAATATAATCTTTAAAAAATAAAATTATTAATAGACCTTGAGTAAAGTGGGCAATATCGTTAGAAGGAAGTCTATATTTAATAGACTCTGCCCTTTAGATCATGTCTCAAAATTAACTGTGTCCAGCCAAACTCACGCTCTTGGAATCAAAGTAGGAATTTGTATTTAAGAACACAATGTGGGACCACATAGCCTGGGTTTAAACCTCTTCTAGTTATATGACCTTGTGCAAATTACCTACCCTTGCAGTGCCTGTAGTCATAGTACCTATTTCACAGGATTATTGTGAAGTTGAATTAATACATCCAAGTTACTAAGAATAGGAATCAGGAACACCAGCTCCTAGGCCCACTAATCAGAAGTAGGATCTTAGAGTTTGCTTCCTTGTGCCTTAGTGTTTCCTGTGGGAAATGAAGGAACTGGCCTCTAAGATTCTTTTTATCTCTGGAATGCAATTCTGTTGCTGCTTGAGATGAAGCTAGTGTTATTGTATCCCTCTGTTTAGCACCATTAGAGAACTTCATATGACCCATTCATTCTTTGTTGAATTGATCTGACCACTTGGTACTACCCAGAAATTTCCTGGGTGAGTAACATCCTCATCTCAGCTAGACAGACACTTATTTAAGGGCAGAGATGGTGCTCATTTTGTATTCGTGCTAGTGCCAGACTGTGAAAAGTCTTGAAGATTTTATCTACTTGATCTAAATAGGATGTCCAACAATATTTACTTTTCTGTTAGAACAGTGGGAGACAGAGAGAAGAGGAAGTGTTGACAGAAGTGAAATCTTGTCACTCTGGGGGAATATGCTCTGAGACCCTCGTATAACCTTTAGGTTCACAATGTGAAAATGTTTGAACAGACTTAGGATCATCCAACATGGAAAGTTCAGGATTCCCAAGATTAACCGAAACCACTGGCAAACCTCATTTTAATATTTAAAACAATTAAAACAAAAATTTTTTAACAGTTTAAATCTTTCTCTTGATTGGGGCACCTGGGTGGCTCAGATGGTTTAGCTTCCAACTCTTGATTTTGGCTCAGGTCATGATCTCAGGGTTGTGAGATCGAGCCCTGTATCAGGTCTACACTGGGTATGGAGCTTGCTTACGATTCTCTTTCCCTTGGCCCCTCTCCACCCCCTCACTAATAAATAAATTCATACATACATACATACATAAAAATTTTTCTCTTGATCATTTAAAAAAAATCTCTTCGACACACTTGCTAAAACAATGTTATCAATCTACCATTTTTTTCATTATAAAAGGCTAATTTAAGTCCTAGAATTGAACCATTGATAAACTCAACATTCTGTTTTTTAATTTATCCTAAACATCTGACTCAGCACCATCTTCTTTTTTGTAGACTGTTCACTTCTCCTTTATTTATATCATCAGATCTAGCCTTTTTTCACTAAGACACTGTTCTATCAATTGCTTCTCAATTGTTATTCCATACACTAGTGGAGGCATAAAGAGAAAGCCCTGATGATATGTGGATGTTGGGCAGTAAACTAGATTCACTCATCAGCCAAGAGACTCACTGTACATCAGTAAAGTTCTTTGGTGGCAAGCAACATAAATGAACTCTGCTGACATTAACTAGAGAAAGGAATTTACTTAGAAGGAGGAGTGGGGAGACCACAGAATAAAAAAGGAAAAGTTGTATGTCAAGTAGTTGAGGCAGAGACCAAATGGCCCACAAATCCTAAAATATTTCTTAGCTGGTCTTTTACAGAAAAATCTTGGTAATCTCTACTCCAAATAATGGGAATGAATGAACAGTATTGTCAGGATATCATGGAGGGCATGGATCCTCCCTAGTCACTTTCAATTCTCATTATCTCTTGTTTCAAAGATTCAAATTCCTTGGAGAAAGAGTGATGGACTGAACTTGGACCACATGCCTGGACCTTTTCTGGGGTTGGTCTGGGTTCCTCGGCTAACATTCCCACTAAGGGAGTATCCAACAGGTGAGGCACAGAGCCCCAAAGTAAACCCAAGGAGCTGTTGCTAAAAAATGGAGAATACATGCCAGGCAGGCAAAAATAACAGATGTCCAGTACACACACTCCCACATAGCAGCCCTGCAGCAACTCAGATTCGTGCTTCAGCAAAATTAAAATACACGTACCACACACACACACACACACACACACACACACACACACACACACACACTGCAAGTCAGGAGCTTCCGGTTGCTCAAAAATAGTCAATCCCAGAAACAATACTGAATTTCAAGGATCTATATTCCATTTCCTCTAGCCTTAGAAAGGCCTCAGAAATAGCACTATAGATAAAACCAAAATAACAGGCCTGACATTGATGAGCAAATCATGTCACCTACTCCAGACTCAGTATCCCCAACTTTCCTTGCCTACCTAACAGAGCTGTGATGAAGTACAGGCTCAGGTATGGAATGGGTGCTACAAGCTAGGTATTCAGTAGAACTTAGCCTCACCTATACAACTATTTTTACCACTTCTTAACACAGTGTCTTTGGGTTCTAGAAAAAAAGAAGGAAGGAAGGAAAGAAAGAAAAGGAAGGAAGGAGGGAAGGAAGGAAGGAAAGAAGGAAGGAAGGAAGGAAGGAAGGAAGGAAGGAAGGAAGGAAGGAAGGAAGGAAG
>NW_027397077.1:18723889-18873198 GCF_003265705.2 Callorhinus ursinus | reverse complement strand
AAGGAAGGAAGGAAGGAAGGAAGGAAGGAAGGAAGGAAGGAAGGAAGAAAGAAAGAAAAATTCTGCCAATTGCTTTCTCCAAAGCAGGGCAATATTGTATCTGAAAACCATGTGCTACTCTCAGGTTAATGATGTATGGATAAAACTGGTGACTTGGGTAGGGATAGATATTCAAGAGGAAGTGGGAAAGGCTTAATCCTGGCCTGAAAAGAAAACTACTTGTCCAGTCAGTTATAGGCATGGAATGACTAAGCTTGTCAGCAGAACAATGGTATAAGTTAATGGCTTTCTCCCAAATCTGCACCACAGGGTATTTGGAAGCATGAATCCGTACCCTCATGACCTATATATTTCTCGAACCCATATTTTTTTTAATTTTATTATGTTATGTTAATCCCCATGCATTACATCATTAGTTTTTGATGTAGTGTTCCATGATTCATTGTTTGTGCATAACACCCAGTGCTCCATGCAGAACGTGCCCTCTTTAATACTCATCACCAGGCTCACCCATCCCCCCACCCCCCTCCCCTCTAGAACCCTCAGTTTGTTTCTCAGAGTCCATATCGAACCCATATCTTGATTTTCCAGCCTTCTTGATAGTTACATGTGAATGTTCATTTCAACCTGGTATATTTTTATTTCCTTTATAAGCTTATTCCAGCTTCTCTACTTCTGTAAACAGCAGAACCATAGTTCTGAGTGCTCAAGCGAGAAATCTTGGAGTCTCCTTTTACTCTTACCAATTATAATTATTCTATCAACAAATTTTGTCAGCTTTGCCTCCAAAATATATCTTGAATTAATCTAATCCCTATGATTTCTACTGCTAGTTCCTGCCTAAGCCATCATCTTCACTTTCCTGGCTCTGCAGCAGCTTCCACTTTTCCATTCTTGACCTTTACAACCCAACAGCAAAAGTGACCTTTGTAAAGCGTAATATTAGATCCCATCACTTTCCTGCTTAAAAGCTGTCAGTTGCTTTCTATGGCTTATAGGATCAAAGGCAAACCCCTTCATGGCTTACATGTTTCTTCCCTCCTGTGCTTGTCTCCCTGTCTTCCTCAGGATCCTCAAGGCATGCTTGCCTTTCTTCACTTGCTTTTTGCTTTGCACCTGCCTGCATATCCCTTTATCTGCTGGTCTGATTTCATACCACCCAACAGGCTTAATTTCCCATACCAGAGAAGTTTACCAAATCAGCTTTCCCTGTTTCTTTCTCTTATGGGGTCCTGTTCCCTCCTCTGTAACATTTATTACAGAAAGATGAACTGTTTGCTTACTTGTTTAATACATGTCTTCCCTGTCATGCTGCAAGCTCCACAGAGATGGGGGGGACCTCACCCATCTTATTCGTTATTAATCATCAGCCCTGACCACAATGCCTAGTACATACTAGACACTCAGTACTTACTAAATGACAAAATAGTGAATGCCCAAATTGGCCTTTGATTCTTTGTGCTTTCCACTATCTCATTTATTTCATCAATTTCTTTCCTCCCATCTGCTTAGAGATTTGTAGTTTGCAAAGCCCTTTCTTTGTCTTTCTTCATTGAGAAGAAAGCAAAGAAGCTGAACTCATTTTTTTTTTAAAGATTTTATTTATTTATTTGAGAGAGAGAGAGAATGAGAGATAGAAAGCATGAGAGGGAAGAGGGTCAGAGGGAGAAGCAGACTCCCTGCTGAGCAGGGAGCCCGATGCGGGACTCGATCCCGGGACTCCAGGATCATGACCTGAGCCGAAGGCAGTCGCTTAACCAACTGAGCCACCCAGGCGCCCTGAACTCATTTTTATACACTTGACAAAAACAAGATTCAGGTTGTTTAAGGGGCTTGCCTAAGGCTTAAGGGCAGCGCGTGTGTGGCAAAATCAAATCCAGAACCCAAGATTTCTGAAAGCTTCATTCAGTGCCTTGACTCTTCTGTCCTAAGTGGTTAATTGTTATCAACAAAGAATTAAAAATACAGTGAAATACAAGAAAAGGGTAGTCACACAGAGACAGAAAAAGGCATATGTCCTATTTAGTCTTATTTTCATTGCTTGCCTTCTCAGGTTAACAAGCAAATAAGGCTCTTTTTGCATTCTGCTCTAAGCAAAGCCAGACAGAAAAGCCTGCCTCTGGAATTTTATAATTGGAAACTCTTCTCAGGTTTTATGAAGATTTATTATAAGTGAGGCATTGTAGTGGGCAATAAAGTTAGCTTCATTGACTGCAGCAATGATGGAAAGTAATTAAAAACCTGTGGTCATACTAGATTTTAATTAGTGTAATGGACATGTCTAAAATGCAGGTATATCCATTCATTATTCTGTTAGAATTCCATATTCTCTAAAACATTAATATGTGAAAGTGTGTCTCAAGACAGAATGACTACATATAATGGATTATTTTAAACATGGACATTATTTTAAATATTGGCTGAGGACAGTTAATATTTTCAGAAATATTATCTGGGTGATTTCTCATGAAAAGTTTCTGCTGTCATAGAGCCACATTAGCCCCTTCTTTCTCCATTAGCGTTCTACAACAGCAACTTATCCCTTTATAATTTGTAGAAAAGTGCATTAGCACCGTGTCTTAGCGTGGTTATTCAAATATTATGATTGATCTATTCATTTTTATTTTTGAAATTAAAAAAACTTATGCAAAACAACATGCCTCCGCCCAATCACACTTCTTGACTTATCCAAGGATGAAATAATGCACAAAAATAACTATTTTGATTTAAATATGTAAGAATGAGAGTATCTGATTAACTACCCATAGCAAATAATTATCAAATGTAGATTATCTGTAAAGATGGGCACCAACAACTTCCCCCATCCTTCTATGTGCATGTCCCTACTCCCATCAAGAAGTGGAACCTATCTCCCTCCCTTAAAACTGAGATGGGCCTGCCATTTGCTTTCACTGATGGAATGTAACAAAAGTGGCACTGGGAATTCCAAACAATGAGCCCTTAAAACTATTAGCGGCTTTAAGTTGTGTCCTCTTAGGATCTAGTTGCCATGTAAAGGATCTCAGGTGCTACTACTAAATGATGAGGGACTTCATGGAGAGAGGCCCAGCCAGTCCCAGGCATTGCTGCCACCTGCAGTGAGGCACCAGACACATGAATGAATCGGCATAGGTGTGACTCAATGAGCGCCACATAAAGTAGTGACAAGCTATAGCCACCTCTCATGCTCAAATTTCAAAACCATAAGAAAATAAGTGCTGACTGTTTTAAGCCACTATATTTAGGGGAGATTTTTTATGTAGCAATAGATAACTAAAATACCAAGATCATCACACTTGTCTTGCTCCATGTAGACATAAGCTAAAGTGTTCAGTTCAGTACACATTGATTAAGCAACTACTATGAGTACTGGTTATGATTACACAGTTACAGCCTTTAAGGAGCATCTTATCTAAAGGAAGATACAGAAGTAGAATCACAGAATTACAACATAATATTTTAAGTGCTCACACTACGCTGTGCAGTTGAGGAATATTAAGGCCAATCTACTAAATCAGAGAAGGTTAAGGGAAGGGACACCTGATCTGAGTCTTAAAGAATTAAGTAAGAATTATTCAGATGAAAAAAAACCCTGAGGTTATAAAAAGCACTGGGGGAACATGAGTGGGGAGGGGCAGTAGAGGTCATAGTAGGGGAACTGAAAGAAGTTTGGTATGACTAAAGTGTGACATGAAATAAGGAATGATGGGAGGTAATCCTGGGGAAGATGCCAGGCATCATGATAAGGAACTTTGTCTATTCATTAAGCATATGGAACAGATTATATGTTGGGCATGAATCAGAACTAGTTTATTAAAAGGAGTCATCAGGATATGTGCATTAATGAGATCCACATCTATCATTATAATAGCCTGGACTCTTAAGAGTTGTGACAGAATCTTAATAGATTCTGTAGTAGTATATCTCAAAAGATAATAGTAGATTAAGTAAAAGAGAATAATTTTGGATCATGTGGCAAGGAAGGAAACTGAGGCAGTTCACAGAATTAGAAGAGCTGGAGAAAACTGGGACTCAAGGAACAGAACCAGAACCCTAAATCACCAGGAAACACTTGACCCCTCACGACACATAGCTTATTATCTCTTAATGTCCCAGGGGCAACTAGTGTTAAGTCCTTTAGCTGTATCTTCTGGTTATTTCCCCATATTTCCAAAAACTAAGCCTAAACTACTTTTTTCTCGAAATCTCAAATTTAGGTATTGTCCACTTCCTCTTTAGATATATGAAGATTTTAGTTCTATCACATCCCATTTCCCTTGCCTCTACCCCTTTCAATATCATTATGTTGCAAGTGTTGATTAACTATACATCAGTGCTTTTATTATTATAACTATGTAAATATTTCTTACTGCTCAGTGAAGTGGTGTACCACCATTACATTTAATTTCTTATATTACTTTTGTCTTACCTGAAGTTAAAATTGACTCCTTTTTATTGCTCAGTTTTATGTAAATCAATGAACTCTGGCCACACATTCTAATAACTCTTCAAAACACTTTCAACACCAAGTTTTCCAATGTCAAACTTAAAATCTCCTGGTTTTAGTATTTTCTTGAAGACATTTCTCCACTGTTTTGTTCCAAGCTGGACTACCATCTTTCTAGCACAACTTGAATCCCAAGTTTTCTCTTAGCCACCATTATGGGAATTCCCTTAGCCTGGGTTGCAGATCATCTTTTCTGGATTCCCTCTATCTTAGTCCATTCTTACATTTTACCAAAGTAAAGCCAAAGAGTGCATTGAACATAATTACTTTGGAATATGAAAATCTGAAAACTGTTTGTCCATCCTCATACTTGATTGATAGTTTGGAAGGTACAAAATTCTAGCTTGAAAATAATTTCCCCCCAGAATTTGAAGCTATTCTTTCATTGTCTCTTAGCTCTGTCTTGTTATTGAGAACCTTGATGCCATTCAGACTGCTGATATTTTGTGTGAAGTGTACCCCCACTCACCCTGGGGAGTTTTATGTTCTTTTTATCTCTGGTCTTCTGAAATGTCATGATGATGCTTCAGCATAGATCTGTTTACCTCTACATCATTACCTGTGATGTATATTTAGTGGGGTCTTTGAACCTGGACACTCATATTTATAAGTCCTTGAAAATTTCGTAAAATTTTTTCTTTCTTTATTTCCTGCCAAAACTTCAGGCAGTGAATGCTACACTTCAGCTGATCATTTTATTGCTTCTTGCTTTGTGCCAGTCTTGAATTATTTCATGTGTGTTACGGCAATGGAAGCTTCCTCACTCTAAGCACTGTATTGGAATCTCTTGTGTGGTTCTCACAGTGGCCTGGCATATTCTATAGTGAAAATTTTTAATGGAATGACACTTACTTTAAGATCTGGACAGACTAATCAGAGATGCCCAATCATTTCACCCAATTTTAAACTCTATTGCCTTTTTATCTTTTGAGATTAAAATCTAGATCTGTTTTGTTCCAAAGTTTACAGTATTCTTCAGTCATTTTTGTAGCAGAGCCTAGTTCCCTGTCCCTGTCTCCTCAGCATTAGTCTCCATGCAACAGGTTGCTATAGTAGGAAAAATAGTGTCCCGCCAAAATTCATATCCACCTGAAAGATCAGAATGTGATGTTGTTTGGAAAAAAGTTCTTTGCAGATTGAGATGAGATTATATTGGATTATGGTGGTCCCTAAATCCAGTGACCACTGTCTTTATAGAAAGAGGAGAGGACACAAAGACATGGGCACTAAGAGACGGTGAGGTGACAATGAGGGCAGAGTTCAAGTAATATGTCTACAAGCCAAGGAACACCCAAGATTTCTAACAACAACTACCATCAAGGAAAGAGGCACGTGGAATGGTGTTTTCCTCAGAAACTTCAGAGAGAACCAATCTTGCTCACACCTTGCTTTTTTTTTACCGCTGGCATCCTGAACTGTGAGAAAAAAATTTCTGTTGTTTTAAGCCACTCAGTTTGTGAGGATTTGTTACAGCAGTCCTAGGAAACTAATACGGCTATTTACCATGAACCTCTGTGATGAAGGATTATTTTTCTCATCATGGGAGCACCTTTGGCTTGCATATGAACAAACCAAATTTGCTTGGAAGCCACCCTCAAACATAGCATAAAAGGTCTTGTGGGTTAATATCCCAGTTTACTCACCTTTGTTTTGACAACTCTGAAGTATACTCTATACTACCTTCCAGACTCTCCCAAATGGACTGAGTTCTGGTTGCCTATCATAGTAATTAACTTGATAACCCATACAGATCTTCCTTGACTTACAATGGGGTTACTTCCTGATAAACACATCATAAGTTGAAAATATCGTAAGTCAAAGTGCATTTAATACACCTCACTTACCAAACATCGTAGCATACCACTCTCAGAACACTTAGATTAGCCTACAGTTGGGCAAAATCATTTAACACAAAGCGTAGTTTATAATAAGGTGTTGAACAACTCATATAATTTATTAAGTCCTCTACTGAAAGTAAAAAACAGAATGGCTGTATGGGTCCAGAATGGTTTTAAGTGTGTTGGTTTTGGGACCCTTGTGATCGCAGTGCTGACTGGGAGCTGCTGGGCTGCCACTGCCCAGCATCATGAGGGAGCATTGTGCCACATATGGCCAGCCCAGGAAAAGATCCAAATTCGATATTCGAGGTTCGGTTCCTACTGAATGTGTATTGCTTTAATGCCATCATAAAATCGAAAAATCTTAAGTTAAAAGTTGGGGACCATCTGTACTTTAACAGCTTTCTTTCCTTCTCTGCTTCCCCATCCCACAACCCTACTGTTGTTCTGAGATCACCTCCCAAATTAACAACTTCAGCTCTAATCCACATCTGAGTCGGCTTCTGAGGGATCTCAAACCAAGCCATTCCCTCCGTTCTCAGTTCTCTTTTTCTAGAATTCTAGTTAATCAACTCATGAGTTTCCATATTGTTTACCTCCAACTGTCCACCCTTTTGTAGTTTGTTACCAATATCATTGTGTTACTTTTTGGAGGAAGAGATTTCCTTGTATACATATCTTCTATTTTTTTCCCCCATCATACTTTTTATTTCCAATAAGTGTTCTTTTCTTATAGGCATTTCTTGTTTCATGAAAGCACTGTCTTCTCTCACCTACTTGAAGATATTTTTTTAAATTTTGTTTTAAGTTTTCTTCTTCTCTTTGCATTGTCTCTGTTTATTCTAGCATCTGTTACTTTATTTTTCCCTTTCTCTTATAGATTAATGGCTTCTGTCAAGTAGTTGCTTGATTTCCTGAGTTAGGTACCAAAAAGATGAATGGAAAGTATGTGTGAATGGTTGGGGCTTGTTACCCGGTGGGCTCATTTTAATTTTCATAGCCAGTTGGATATTTTATTTGGGATTTTATTTGAGATCCCCAAGCAGATCTTTTGTGGGGGGCAGTTCAGTTTCTCCAAAGAAGGATCCCTCAATCTTATGCTTGGGGCTAAGGCTATACCAATAGAAAAGCCTGCTTGTTAGAATATTCGATGGGATAAAGGTAGGGGCTATGGATCTTATTACAGTAAGTAGGCTTTCACTTAGGTCTCTACTTTTTATTTGTACCTCTCTCCCACCCTCGTTTATGCTTTGACTCCCAAGTCCGAAGCCTCTTTGGTTCACTGCCATCAAGGGATCATTCTTTCCATTTTGTGAAGGGTTATAGAAGTAGAGGTCTAGGGACCTGCAGGTGTAATTGCTCCTTATACTAACTTTCAAAACCACTTCCCTGTTCTCAGCCTGACTGCCACCGTCTGAAAAACCAGGTGCCCTCAATTCTTGAGCTTAAGAAGTTCTGTACAATCTGATACCATTCCTATAACTGCCTTCTGTCTTCATACACTATGGTTTGGGAATTATACATTTAATTTAATCCAAGATGGAGTTTGTATCTTTGTATTCCTTCATGTTCTGGGGGTGATTTTCAAAAGGAGGAAGTTGACTTACTTACATTATTCTCTTATATCATTATCTTAAAACTGGAAGTCCAGGAAATAGATTTTAAGTGGACAAAGCAACTGATTTACAAGCAGGTGATTTTTACATTAATTAGATACATATCAAAACTAAAATTAGCAGCATTAAAATAAAATGTTATTCCTGTCTTATTGCTTTTTTCATGTAAACTTATAGTCATAAACATTTTGAGGGCAGGAAACCCACACAATTTTATTATTTTCTACATTACCTCTAGCTGTTTGACAGATATTTAAAGTCAATTGAGAATGGATAAAAGAAACCACGCATGCCTGCAATATGCCTCCAGGTGTAAACATTCCCAGATCATCATTCACATTCACAACCTTTGCAAACCCATTTTTCCCATTTCTTTCCTACCCATGAGCACTTCTACAATTCGCACAATGGAAAGCCCACTTCATCATCAGACCTAAGCTCTGCATCTCCTCAGGAAACAGTCACTGTCTCATATGTTAAGTCCAACTATCAGTGACTCAGTTCTCTATAAAAAGCAATTCACACTTCCCTCTACCCCTCTCAGAGTCCATAAACATGAAGAGCTTCTGGGAAAGGGAAAAAAAAATGTGGCTTTTCAAGGTGAATAGATGGGGAACAGTACGAGCACAATGCATGAGCTCTGCTTCCCCGGGGAGAGCAGGCAAGCTGGCCATCAAAGAAGGGCAGAATTACCCAAAAAGTTCTCCAATAGAGAAAGAAACCCATGTCAAATACATTAGGCAATCACTGAATAGGTGTTCTCTTCTTAGAGCCCCTCAGAGTCCAGTAAAATCTCTGAGAAGTCCTGTAGTGAGTAGAACAGCTTAACTTGGTTTAATTAAAGAGTTTAAAAATACATTTGAGAGAATAGTTTATTTTTCTCATATTAATAATTAACTGTGCCAAGATTTGGTTTCTTCTCCTGTAAAAAAAGATAATAGTATCTAGTTCATAGGAACATTTTAAGTATTTAATAAGATAGTCCATTTAAAGCATTTAAGTGGTACCTGGCTTACAATAAGCCCTCTGTAAATTTGAATTGTAGTTGTTTGTTTAACTGTAGTAGTTATGGTTTTTGTTTATAACAGCGATATTAATAATATAATATTTTATGGGCTCTACCTTGGGAAATGCTATATAAGTACGTCAATATTTGCACACCACAATCAATGAAACTTGCTAAGTGAGCAATTCTGAGACTATTGCAAGGCTCCCACTGGATCAAAAGTTCCAATATATTCCCTAAAGTTCTCTGCCTTAATAATATAAGGCATTATTAGATTCATGCTATTCATGCTATTAGATCCTGTTGGTGTCCAGGCTAATCTCAGTCTAAGAAGAGTCACAGAATCATCAAACTGGACTTCAGGGATACAATGTGGATATGGGGAAAGAGCATTGATTTTGGACCCAGAACACATCTGGACCCAGATCTTAGGTCTAGTCTTTGCTCTCTGTGTGAACTTGGATAGTTTACTTAACCTCTTTGGGCCTAATTTTCTTTGCTAGAAAACAAGGAAAGTGATTTCTAGTTAACAAGGTGGTTGGAAAGATTAATTGGGATTATCTGTGGAAAGTGAATGGCTCAGTGCCTGGAACATACGAGGTTAATCCCTGCTTAGTTTCCTGTATATCCAGGCTTTTATATTACTTACGCTGATGGCCCCTGTACTCCTGCTGGAATCCAGAAACTTAGTCTTGCTTTTTACAGAGTAGAACATCAATTGTATGCAGCTTGCACTCTCCCCCCTACCATTCCATCACCTCCTTACCTTGTGTCCATTGACCTCAACCCTATGGGACATTATCCATGAGGTCCAAAGTGCTAACATTTTACTACCTTAACACAACTCAATGGTGGCATCCACTGAGGCAGGCCAACAGGGAAGAAAATGGGGATACTGGGGCCATTTGCACAACCAGACAAATTTATATTCTAATAAACTCCTAATATAAGACTTTCATATATAAGCCTTTTCTCATTTGGTGTGCCTAACAGCCTTAAAAGTAGATGCTTCACTTTTTATTATCCTCTTTGTACAGAAGGAGGAACAACTCAGAATTGGTTTAGGATTTCTCCAAGGTCATATTACATAACAAAGCTAGTATAAAATCAAGCCTTCTGGGCCCAAATAATACATATCAATAATGCATAACGACTATGACAAGGTCCAGCTTGGACTATTCAAGCCCCTTACCTGCATTTCACATTTAATCTGGAAAAGATCTCTGAAGGAAAGTAACATTTTCTCCTTTCCATAAGTAAAGATATAGGGGCAGCAGGAAAGTGGCAGAGCCAACGTTTGAAATGAGATCTCTGTGACTCTAAGGCCCTCGCCCTGCCCACTAAATTACCCAGACTCCTGCCAGAACCCTTGGATTTTTTTTTTTAAGATTTTATTTATGTATTTGACAGAGAGAAACACAGCAAGAGAGGGAACACAAGCAGGGGGAGTGGGAGAGAGAGAAGCAGGCTTCCCGCTGAGCAGGGAGCCTGATGTGGGGCTCGATCCCAGGACCCTGGGATCATGACCTGAGCCGAAGGCAGACACGACTGAGCCACCCAGACGCTCCCCCCCTTGGATGCTCTTAATGGCATAAAGGACTTCAGTAAGATGTGTTCCAGTCAACTAGCCTCCAGGGCTGCAAATGACTTTTAATGAATACTTGCTGTACACAAACACCTAGTTGGCTGTTTTTTAAACACGGGTTTTGAGATGTCTGGGAAGACTGGCAGGGTGAACAAGACTTTCATCAGAACTGAGTTCAGCCACATTGCAAAGATCTGCCAATAGCCGAGTCAGTATTTGCCTAGCCCCCTTGGTTTCCTGGGTTCCACTCTGCCTCTGATTATCCTGCTTGTACCTACCTTCTCACAGGACACTCTCCATTCTGGGCTGCTTTGATTCTTTCCTTCATTTCTTTCAGATCAGAAATGGGCAATGCAAAACAGTTAACATTTCTGGAGAATTTATCATGAGGAGAATTTATCAATTTATCTGGAGAATTTATCATCATGCAAAACCCTTTACCTTCATTATTTTGTTTAATATTCTGAAGCCTTCACAGAGCTATTCTTATCAGCCCACTTTTGTCAATGAGAAAAGGCTTGGAGATGCTGTGTAAGTGGTAGGGGTACAATTTAAACCTTGTCAGTCTAATTGCAAATCACAGCCCTTGTGCCATTTTGCTAGGCTGCCTCTTCTTTAGAGAGAATGAAAAAAATACCACATTGAAACCAACTCACAGGAAACACGAGCTGCCTTGTCATTTATCCTTAAACACTGATTCCAGTAAATCTGAGCACAGGGCTAAGAACAGTTTGGATGACGTTGAAAGCATACACTGGAAGTGAAATTGTGATGATGTTTTTACCAACTTTTACATCTAAAGGCTCCGCCCCCATGTCTTCTTGTGGATTACAGTGGCCCAGGGCGAAGCTGGAAATGCCTCCATCAAATGCCATGCCTTAAAATCTTAAAAGGTTCACTCTCAGGCTGCCCAGAGAAACATGAGTAAATGCTCGACTTCCCAGTGAGTAATTGATCCCCCTCCTGTGACAATCTTATGTATTTTTCTTGCTGGATTGTTTTGATTATAGAATATATTCATTTTTTGTTGCTGCTAAAGAATTATTACAGACTTGAGGGCTTAAAACAACACAAATTATCTTACGGTTCTGGAGGTCAGATGTCTTAAATGGGTCTCACTGTCACCAGAGCTGCATTGCCTTCTGAAGGCTCCAAGGGGGAACCCATTTCCTTTCCCGGCTTCTAGAGGCTTTCTCCACATTCCTTGGTTGTAGCCCCTTCCCCTCTCTTCAAAATTATTAATGGCCAGTCATACCTTTCTCATGCTGTATCACTTGGACACTAACTCTACTTCTTCCCTCTTCTACATTTAAGGACCCTTGTTAATGTCAGCTGATTACCAACTTTACTCCATTTGAAAATTGAATTCACCTTTGCCATGTAACATGACATAATGACAAGTCCTGGAGATTAGGACATGGACATCTTTGGGGGCCATTCTTCTGCTTACCACACAGAGCAATTTATACGTTCTAAGTCTTTGGATGGATTCCTTTGGATGGAATCCTTCAGAAGTGTGCATAGTTAAAAACAGAAATGAGAACCTAAGCTAGAAAGATATTGATTTCAAAATGTGATGAAAAAGATCATCAATAGCATCATCCATTATATGCAGGAACATTTCAGCATACAAAGCACTGTTGCATATTAATGCATTAATCCACACTGCAGAACTCTAAAGCGGTCACTGAACACTGTATCTTATAGATTAGGGAAACCAAGGCCCAGGGATAACAGGAATTGTGGCCAAGCTGGGTGCAAACCTAAGGCTTCTTACCCCATGACCTGCTCTCTGTCTACTTTCCATAGTTACTCCAAAAAATGCTCCCACCTCACATGGTACATTTTTTGACAAAGGCTACAGCCTGCTGGGACTTAAAGTGCTGATGAGCTAAGTATGTCTTGTAGGCTCAAGGCATCTTCAACACTGGAACATCCTGAGTTCAGCCTTCCAAGCTCATCCCATGGATGAGCTGCTAATGCAGCCAGGCTTCTCTTGCTTTCTTACCTTCCCCAAACCCTAAGATGAGGTCTGTTCTCTCTGGGGACTGGGTGGCAAGGAGTCCAAGCCCTAATTCCCTTTTCTATCTGTGAGCCAAGGACAAACAGCCTAGTCTTACCATTTGCCACTGCCTGTGGAAGGTAGGGAGACGAGCTGACCTCTCAATTTAAAAGATAGGAAGGTCCTGGGGAAACCAAGATGTGTTGGTCAACCTAAGAGAAGGAGAGAAAATATTTTTTAAAAATCCTGAATTGGACCTGCTGTTCTTTATAAAAAAAACCCATGGATTCTATTAATTGTTAAATCTTCACTGGTATTAAAGTAAATATGTGTGGATTTTCATCAACTATATCTTTGTCAAAACCCAGTTCTACTTCTTACCAGCTATTAGAAGAGGTCATTGGAAAGATGTGCTGCTGATTGACCACTGAACTGTTCCCAGGTGATCAGAGGCTCCTCGTCTCCTCCCCTGTCCTTGGAATGGGGATTTCACTTGCCTTTCCCACTCCCAAAGGCTGCTTCAAGGACATAACCTTGAGATAGTGATGTGGTGTTGAAAACGCCTGCACAGTATATGTGACTGAATCCAGTTAAGGTTGCTTTATAAATGTAAAAGATTTGTTGAGTGACAGAAAGCCACCAATCAACCTGGAGGGGACTGCCTCTTTCTTAGGTCTCTCCCTGCCTTCTGAGTACAGGGGTTGGTTTCAGATTACATCGGGGAAGCTCCTGAGAGGGTTGCAAAGCAACACTAGCTGTATAACTTTGGACAAATTGTTTGCTTGAATCATGCTGGATTTTCTAGTTGCAAATGATAGTATTACCAAGAATCTCTCTCTCTCTCTCTCTCTCTCTCTCTCTCTCTCTCAATCTCTCTCTCCATGTCTTGGTGCCATTTCTCCTCTGTGCTGACTTCATTCTCAAACAAACTCTTCCCATTTGATGGAAGGAGTCTTGCAAACCCTGCAGAAAGAAAACTGCTCCCCATAATTCCAACAAAATTTGGATATTGACTAGCATTGAACCCATTGGATTTCTAGCCCAGAACAAATCACTGTTTGGCCTGGGTCACATGACCATCTCTGGAACTGAAGGAAGTGGCTTTAAATCTCTAGTTCCACTCTGACTAGGAGAGGTGAATGGGTGTTCCCAAGGTAAAAATCAGAAGAATGAGAAATGGATTCCAGACAGCAAAAACTCAGATATTCTCCATCATTGCCTTATTATTATAGTAGTGTCTGAATTTGGTTTTTTGGAAGCCAACGCTGGCCAAGGAATAAAGGGCTATCCAACTACTATCTAATGTGACACCTGACAAACTTCCCCTGCAGTAAAATGTTGGCACCCTGGTTCATTCTGCTGGCTTGAATTTCCAGGAGGAGATAACACTGCCCCCATTAATAGAGAATTTTTAAGGCACCCAAAGAACAGGACTGTGATAGTTTTAACATCTGTCCATAAATTCTTTGATACTCATCCTTCCAAGATCTGGAGCTGATTCCACACCCCTTGAATAGGGATTGGGCTTAGTGAATCATTGAAAATGAATAGAATATGGCAGGAGTGGCTATATATGACTTCTGAGGTAGGTCATAAAAGGCACTGTAGCTTCCTCCTTGCTCTCCCTCTTGAAATGTTCATTTCGACGGAAGTCACCTGCCATGTTGTGAGGACACTCAAGCAGGCCCATGGAAGGGACCATGTGGCAAAGAATCAAGCCTTCCTGGAAAACTTCCAAACTCATTCTAGGAGGCCAGCATTATTTTGATCCCCAAACCAAACAAAGACCCCACTAAAAGGGAGAATTACAGACCAATATCCCTGATGAACATGGATGTAAAAATTCTCATCAAGATACTAGCTAATAGGATCCAACAGTACATTAAAAAGATTATTCACCATGACCAAGTGGGATTTATTCCTGAGTTGCAGGAGTGGTTCAATATCCATAAGTCAATGTGATATACCACATTAACAAAAGAAAGAATAAGAACCATACGATCCTCTTAATAGATGCCAAAATAGCACTTGACAAAATACAGCATCCTTTCTTGATAAAAACCCTCCACCATGTGGGGATAGAGGGAACATACCTCAACATCATAAAAGCCATATATGAAAGACCCACAGCAAACATCATCCTCAATTGGGAAAAACTGAGAGTTTTTCCCCTAAGATCAGGAACACGACAGAGATGTCCACTGTCACCACTGTTGTTCAACATAGTAACTGGAAGTCCTAGCCTCAGCAATTGGACAACAAAAAGAAATAAAAGGCATCCAAATTGGCAAAGAAGAAGCCAAACTTTCACTCTTTGCAGATGACATGATATTCTATGTAGAAAACCTGAAAGACTCCACCAAAAAATTTCTAGAACTGATGCAAAGTTACAGGATATAATATCAATGTGCCGAAGTCAGCTGCATTTCTATACACTAATAATGAAGTAGCAGAAAGAGAAATTAAGGAACTGATCCCATTTACAATTACACCAAAAACCATAAGATACCTAGGAATAAACCTAACCAAAGACATAAAAGATCTGTACTCTGAAAACTAGAGAACACTTATGAAGAAATTGAAGAAGACACAAAGAAATGGAAAAACATTCCATGCTCATGGATTGGAAGAACAAACGTTAAAATGTCTATGCTACTCAAAGCAATCTACACATTCATTGCAGTCTCTATCAAAATATCATCAGCATTTATCACAGAGCTGGAACAAACCTAAAATTTATATGGAACCAGAAAAGTTCCTGAACAGCCAAAGTAATGTTGAAAGAGAAAACCAAAGCTAGAGGCATCACAATTTTGGACTTCAACCTCTATTACAAAGCAGTAGTCATCAAGACAGTATGGTATTGGCACAAAAACAGACACATAGATCAATGGAACAGATTACAGAACTCAGAAATGGGCCCTCAACTCTATGGTCAACTAATTTTCAACAAAGCAGGAAAGAATATTCAATGGAAAAACAGCCTCTTCAACAAATGGTGTTGGGAAATTGGACAGCCACACGCAGAAGAATGAAACTGGACCACTTTCTTACACCAAAGACAAAAATAAACTCAAAATGAAAGAAAGATCTAAATGTGAGACAGGAATCCATCAAAATCCTAGATGAGAACACAGGCAGAAATGTCTTTCACCTTGGCCGCAGGAACTTCTTGCTAGACACGTCTCCAAAGGCAAAGGAAAGAAAAGCAAAAATGAACTACTGGGACTTCATCAGGATAAAAAGCTTTTGCACAGCAAAGGAAGCAGTCAACAAAACTAAAAGGCAACCTACCGAATGGAAGAAGATATTTGCAAATGACATATCAGGTAAGGGCTAAATCCAAAATCTATAAAGAACGTATCAAACTTAACACCCCAAAACCAAAAAATCCAGGCAAGAAATGGGCAGAAGATATAAACAGACATTTCTCCAAAGAAGACATACAGATGGCCGACAGACACATGAAAAAATGCTCCGCATCACTCAGCATCAGGGGTACCCAAATCAAAACCACAATAAAATACCACCCACACGGGTCAGAATGGCTAAAATTAACAATTCAGGAAACAACAGATGTTGATGAGGATCTGGAGAAAGGGGAACCCTCTTACATTGTTGGTAGGAATGCAAACTGGTGCAGCCACTCTAGAACACAGTATGGAGGTTCCTCAAAAAGTTAAAAATAGAGCTACCCTACGACCCAGCAATTGCACTACTAGGTATTTAGCTGAAGGATACAAACATAGTGATTCGAAGGGGTACATATACCCCAATATTTATAGCAGCAATGCCCACAATAGCCAAAATATGGAAAGAGCCCAAATGTCCATCAACAGATGAATGGATAAAGAAGATGTGGGATATATATATTTATATCCATATCCACAATATATATATGGAATATTACCCATCAAAAAGAATTAAATCTTGCCATTTGCAATGATGTGGCTGGAACTAGAAAGTATTATGCTAAGTGAAATAAGTCAGTCCGGGAAAGACAAATACCATATGACTTCACTCATATATGGAATTTAAGAAACAAAACAGATGAACATAGGGGAAGGGAAGGAAAAATAAAATAAGATAAAAACAGAGGGTGGCAAACCATAAGAGATGCTTAACTCTAGGCAGCAAACTGAGGGTTGCTGGAGGGGCGGTGGGTGGGGGATGGGGTAACTGGGTGATGGGCATTAAGGAGGGCACTTGATGTAATGGGCAATGGGTGTTATATGCAACTGATGAATCACTAAATTCTACCCCTGAAACTAATAATACACTATATGTTAACTAAATTGAATTTAAATAAAGAATTAAAAAAATGTTTAGAGGCTTCCTTTCAACAGCCCAGGAGAAATGAAGGTGTCTAGTCAACAGCCAAAAGAGTGCACCATCTTACTGGGTATTATATGCAAACAATGAATCATGGAACACTTCATCAAAAACTAATGATGTTGACTAACATAACATAATAAAAAAAATAAAAAAAGAGTGCACCATCTTGGAAGTGGATTCTCTAGTTCCACTCAAGCCTTCACGAATAGTTGACATCCTGACTGCAACCTTATGAGAGACTCAGAGCCAGAACCACTTAACTAAGCCTCCCCCTGACTTTCAGAAACTGTGGGAAATTAGCAATATTTGTTACTGTAAGCCACTAAGTGTTAACATAATTTGTTATGCAGTAATGGATAACTAATATAAGACTAGAGAGAATTAATGTAATAGTATGGAATAAGTATTAGAAGTATCAGGAAACCTGAGTCTGTGTTCTGGATCTAAAATTAAGCAGTAATATCTTTGTACTAATAAATCATTTCTCTGATCCTGAGTTTCTCCAGATGTAAACTGGGAAAACAGTACATCCCTGCATAATTTACAAGGTACTAGATATAATCCATACATATATGATGTAGGCATAGCTTATAGGTAGTAAAGAAGTAAAACTGACTGCAGTTACTTGATTAATTGCATATAATCCTATCACAATTAACATTGGAAAATACTTTTAAATTATTAATTCTATAAAGAATTGGGAATCTTAGAATTGGAAAGGATTTCAATGTTTAGTTCATTTCCTTGCATCGTTGGCATTTAAGATTTGTCTTTCAGCCACAAGGTCTGAGAAAGTTAAATGAATAGCTCAAGGTCACATAGAAGTAAAATCGATCCTAAAAGGTAGCCTTTCTCACCTCAGTTTCTTTATCTATAAAATGGGCATAATAATGCTAAAAGTTGTTGTGACTGTAACCCTATTGAAGCCATGACCCACACAGCCCAGATTAAGAGCAGCATCGTGGTCTAAGAACACACTCCTCTGAAAACTGAAAAATAATTTCAAAACAACAAGGCATTTACTTGTGTTTTAAGCCACTATAGAAATATGTGGGGGGAGAAGACATCCTCATCCTTTATAGTCTTCAGCTGCCCTCCAGTCACCTAGTACAAGCATACAACACCCCAAATCCTCTCATCTGTCTTCTTCCAACAGCTTCTTCCTCCTACATATTTATGGGATTCTTTTCAGGAGAGGAAACTGAGTGGGCGGGTCCAGAATCCTTTTTGGTGAGCACGGGGCAAGTCACATGTCGATCCTTTTTACCCACCATTGCTGTCACAGGTTGAATTCACCTTGAAGTAGACTCTGAGGCAGAGTTCAACATGTAAAAGATCTTTTTAAGAAGAGGGCCTGGGACCAACCCCTAATGAAGGGCAGGGAAAGAAGCAGGATTGGGCAGAGGGAAAAGTCAAGCTGCTATGCTGGTCCAGGGACAGCTTCAGCTGACCCAAAGGGAGCTCTGGAGTAAAAAATGGCCCATCAGAGCTGTCCTGATGGTCCAGCCTTTGTAGATTGACCTTGATCAGTCATGGTTGTGAGTCACTGGGGGAAGGCAGCTCTCTGCAGCTGGAGCAAGTCACAAAGGGCTGATGGGAGAAGGCTGCCTGCCAGCTGCACTTCCAGTAGCTGCAGCCACAGCTGGAAGGGGGATCTGGGTGGCTCATCACTGTGTTTGCCACGCATGATATATGTGCCTGGCTCGTCACAATTAATAAATAATAACCCTTAGCTGGCTCTGGCTCTAGGCCTCTTTCTATAGCATTCCTGTGATCCCTCTTCCTGTAATCATGACAGAGTTTACTATCCGCATCCTCAAACTGCAGAGGACCCAGACTGAAACCAGTGGGCACAGGGTGAATCTCAGGAAACCCAGACAACAGAGGAGAGTCTGCCCTTTTAATGTACTATTGTTTACTGGGCAGAGAGTCTTGTCCTTAACAGACCATTTCCAGGAGCTCTAGATCATGCAGAGACTTTGCTGGAATACCTGGGGTCTGGTCCAGGGCAGGAAGCACTAGAGGAAGGATGTGCTGCCAGGCACTCTGCTTCCTTATTCAGCTTTTCTTCTTTGCTGTTTGCAGTTAGCACAGAGCTTCCTTCTGGCTGCATTGGACAATGCCCATGATGGTGCAGTACTCTATACTCTGAGCCAATAAAGTGGATGAGTGTTTATGCTGGAGGTAGGGATCTCCATAGGCAAAGTCTTAGCTGGCTCCTCAAAAGCAGGCAAGGGTGAGCTTGCTAATCATCAGTTATAACACTGTACAGGAGAAATCAGGTCAAATGAATATCACAGGCAGCCTTGAAGGAAAAGAGAAATGACCAGAGCTGAGCCTCAGGGAGACACAAAGGGAAAAAGGACAGCTGATTTCCCTTCCCTGGGAATGCAGGGCTTATTGGCAGATTGGATGTAGGAGTTCATTACTTCTTTTTCTCTGCCTCTCTCAGGCCTTGCCAGGAATTTATGGACAGAAATAAAGAAATCACCATTTTGCAACAACTGAGGGGCAGCCTTGGGCAGACCACCATAGCAGGAGCTTCCATTTACTCATTCATTTAACAAATATTTATTGCAGTGCCAGGTGCTGTTATAAGGCCTGGAGTACAGCAGTAAACAAACAAGAGCCCATATACATAGCAACCAAACTAATATTATAGGTCATCAATCTAGCAACTGGAATTTGAACCCCACATTAAGAGCATTGACCTCAAGTCTATAATCTTTACCACCACACCATCTACAGTCCTCTACTCCCACCATACACCTCTTACCCTCTTGCCATTTTGTTTATTTTTTGTTGTTAACAACATCTAAAGCCCCAAGGTTTGTTGCATGTAAAATTTGCTACAGACAGACAGACAACCTTGGAATTTCTAAAAAATTTAAATGGCCACATTGGATATTTGTCAGAATAATGGATTTATAGACCTTCAACACTGGAAGAGACCTGACACATCATGTGACCAGTCCACTCTTCCTCCTTCCACCCTGTCTCACACTTCATTTCTTTAACCAGTGTTCTTCCTGAGAATCACCCGGCTTCTTCTGACACATCCTTGTTCATCAGAAGCCTGGTGCATTTCTGGACAGATCTGTGTGATAGAATTGTATTATGTACAGCCAGCTAAAACCAATTTGCTTTATCATGGCCTACCTTCATGGTCTGGTTCCACTCTCTCCGATAAGGGCCCCCCTTGCTACATAAGCTACAGAATTCCATTCAGCTCCTTGAAAGTATTAAGTTCTTTCCACTTTTTCAATTGCCTCTGCTTGGAATGCTGGTTCCCAGTGTTCATCTGGCTATGATGAAGGCCTCCTTCAGGTGTTCATTTAAATGGCCTTTCCTTAGGAAAACCTTTAATGAATCCTACAATTAGATCAAAATACTGATTTTCAAGAGTCTCTCTTTCAGAGTTTGTTGGATGAATGAGTGGATGGAATGGCTAGTGATTTCTACTTATGACTTTTGATTCTACCTTTTAGGCTTTACCAAACAGGCTTGGTTCTGCTGCTTCAAGAGATCCCTTTCATTGTTTGAAGAATGAGTTGACACCCTGTCTGGCTTTTTTGTAGTTTTCCACGGCCTCCGTTCCTTCTGTGTTCCATTGCAAATCAAAGCACAGGCACGGCCTCTGTATTCTCCATAAGGCACCTCTCATGGTTATATTTGATTCAAGCTGATTCTGAATGGAATGGAATTTAATGCATGGGAGGAAAAGAATCCTTGACAGAAGCCAGCTGTGAATGAAAGGAGCAATGAATGGAAACAGTGACAGGAAATCAGTAGCGATACTGCCAGAAGCAGCTAAGTATAGAAGAGATTCACACTTCTGTTATTTATACCATTCTTGCAAATACCTACAGACATTTTACCAATCAGTCCTTTCCCCAAGATGTCCAGAGTTGCCCCTGATACGGGGATGCGTCTATCTATAAGATTAACTTACTCTAGATAGTAATGGTTATAACCATTTCCCACTTCTTTACTTCTAGTTTTTGTAAGGGGTGTTGAAATTGTTACACCCAGGTATTCCTCCTAGCCCTACCCTTCTTAGAGCTAGAACCTTGATTGAAAGAATCATGGAACTCTTTGAGAATCAATTTCCTCATCTGTTAAAAAGAGGATGATAGCACCTCTGGTAGTTGTCCCTAAAAGATCAAATGATATAAAGCAAAAGTGCTTTACAAGCTGCAAAACACTATATTGATATAAGGCATGCTTAGAGAGATGACTTATTTTACTTAGGGAATAAGATGGAACATGTTTTAAATGAACCACAAATATACCTTTGGGAAGGGTTTAATGTAAATGTTAAGCAGGTCACGTTTCACAAGTGGGATATTGAGGGATGTCTCTAGGGACACTGAGGTTCGTCTACTTATGAAACAGGAATTTGTGGTTTGGTTTCAGAAGGCAGCCAGCATGTGGTAAGATCAGCAAGAAAAATCTTCAGAGGGTGAATTCTAGTTTATAAAGACAGACACCTCACACCCAGAAGTGTGGCTTTTCCTAATGCATACAGAACTGGATTGGGCAAAGGAATCCTAACTTGTGCTGTTTCCATGTTGACATAAAAAACTCTCCTTCCTATGCTTCAAGGGAAAAAAAGGATGCAAAATGATCTTTAGGCAATATACTTAGTAGTTCAACACAAGCTTTTGAAATCAGGTAGACAAGTTTCCAATCCTAGTTCTGTATCATGTAAGTGACATGATCTTGGATGGGTCCTCAGTTGTTCAAGGCTGATTTTCCTTACCTCTGTGTCTCTATCTTCATACAGTGCCTTGCATCTAGTAGGAGCTCAATAAATTATGGGGTTTCTTTTTGTTGGCCATACAGAGCTGAGAAAATATCACAAGCAATTACAAATACTGAAATGTAAAGTGTTATTTACTACAACTATCTAACTCAAGTTATACTGTAAAAGAATCAAGATAAAACAATGAGTTTAAAACATAATAATGGGAAGCATTTTTAATTTGTAATATGAACTCATAGGTGTTATTTATTAAAGTTGCCCTCAAATACACTCTGGAATTGATGTCTTATTATATTCTAAACCTAGCTGCTGTTCTCCAAGCTACTGAGATAGTCTATAGGAAAAAGATACTGGAAGGATTTAACGAGCGCCCACTCCCTCTGGGCCATCTACCCAACACCAAATCTCAAGATTCCGTCTGCTGATTGGTTCCTCTACTTCCCCTCTTTCCCCTTTATCCATTCCCACAAACCAAAGTAATCCCCTTAAAAGTGATATATCATGTTACCTCTACTCCCACTGACACTGATGTATTGCTTAAAATCCTGCCATGACTTTTTTCTTGCACTTAAAATACAATTAATTCAGACTTCCTGCCACAGCCCATGAGGTGCGTATGACTTTCTTACCTCTCCACAATCACTCTTTGTCGGGGTTCCCATTGGTCGGTGTGCTCTAGTCACACCAGATTTAGAACAACAGTTGGAACAAACCAAGGTTTCCTTTCTATCAGGAACACTCCCCTTCGCCCTCCCTGTCCCTATTCTCATCCCCAGAGTTCAAGTTTCTATTTAAATGTCCCCTACTTCAGTGAAGCTTTCTCTAACAAGCCTATCTAAAATATCTCCCCATCTGAGTTACTCTTTGTCAAAGCCCTTTGTATCCTTCTTAACACTTTTGTTATAAGCTGTAATCATTTTATTTATTTCTACCTTCATTGGCTTTTGGTCCATCTTCCCCACTAAGTTATAAGCTTCATGAGAACAGGAACCAGATTTTGTATCCTGAACACCCAGCGTCACGTAGCGTTTGACATATAGAAAAGCACTTAGGGAAAATCGTTGTTTGACTAGCTGAATGAATAAATCCAAGTTTCACCTGTTTTCGTGAATGGCAGGTCTCTGAAGACAAAAGGCTGACAGATTGATCACCACCTTGGTGGTGTTTAGTCACTCAGTGTTTACTCACTCGAGAGAAAACACTTGCACATCACAGCTAAGCTTTCTCAGTGAATTTTTGAAAAAAAAAAAAAGGAAGAAGGTTGTGCATGCAGCCCATGAATTATTACTGGAAATTCTCCAAGTTAAGCATGGTGCTGTGCAATCAATTCCCTACTTCCTGAACTGACAATCCAGACGAAGGGGGGATGTGAAGTCTCTGGAGATGAGAGGTGTAGTGGCCATGGAGATGTGCCCCTCCGGCCGCTGCAGGATTCATAGTGGACTGATGGCATCTTAGATCTGCTGTGACATCAGTGCTGAGGTCTGGCTATTGCAGCTAGTAACTGAGCCCAAGAGAGGTGCCAAAGCTGTACTGTTTCTGCTCTATTCCACACGTCTAAAGAGTAATCTTGTTCAGGGATGGCCCTTTGGCCAAGACTTTCTATAACTTTCTACATTCTGAGGCTTTTCCTACCCAATCCTGATTCCCCTGCCTTCTGTCCCAGATCCAGTTCTTCCTTCTTTCCCTTCACAAGGGGAGACCCGCACTGAGATCTGAAGGCTCTGCCACCCACTTCCACTCCCTTCCCCTTCATCCTTCTCTCAGTGAACATTTTGCACATCAATTGTCTGCTTCTTAGAGGACCCCACTGACACAAAGGGCCTTCATTGAGAAAAATAAAGAAAAATCATGAATACGAATTTAAATATGCATCCTTGTAAGCAGTCTGTGAGGAAATGAAGACCTCTAAGACTTTTTTTCTTAGATTTTATTTATTTATTTATTTGTTTGTTTGTTTGTTTGTTTATTTATTTATTTATTGGGGGCAGGGGGAGGGCAGCAGGCAGAAGAAGGCTCCCCGCCAAGCAAGGAGCCCGATGCAGGGCTCCATCCCAGGACCCTGGGATCATCACCTGAGCCAAAGGCAGACGCCTAACCGACTGAGCCACCCAGGTGTCGAGAAGACCTCTAAGGCTTAAGCTTCCTTAGAACCACAGCAAATCCACCTCTGACAGAGGTTGCCTCCACAGCAGTTCCCGGCCTTGGCTGCACATTGGAATTGTCTGGGCAGCTTTAAAAAATACTGATACTGTTTTCCACCTGATTCTGGAGTGTGGCTTTGGCATCAGGGTTTTTAAGAGCTCTCAGGGTGGGGATGCCTGCATGGCTCTGTTGGTTAAGCGACTGCCTTCAGCTCGGGTCATGATCCCAGAGTCCTGGGCTCCCTGCTCAAGAGGGAGTCTGCTTCTTCCTCTCCCTCTGCCCCATCCTACCCCTCCTTGTGCTGTCTCTCACTATCTCTCTGTCAAATAAATAAAAGTAAAATATTTATTTTATTTATAGATTTATTTTAAAGATTTTATTCATTTATTTGATGTAGAGAGATAGAGCACAAGCAGGCAGAGTGGCAGGCAGAAGGAGAGGGGGAAGCAGGCTCCCTGCTGAGCAGAGAGCCCCACCTCAATCCCAGGACCCCCGCAGTCATGACTTGAGCCGAAGGCAGATGCTTAACCGACTGAGCCACCAGCACCCCAAAAACAAAATCTTTAAAAAAATTTTTTTTAATTAAGAAAAAAGCAGCTCTCAGGGTGATCCTCACATTAGCCAGTGTCGAAAACTACAGATGTTCAGGGATACATGGAAGGGCAACTGACCACAAGAATTTCTTGTTCCTTGCCTTACTTGCTTTGAATATATAGCAAAATTCTGATGCAGTGTTTCTGCCCCTAACTGATTTTGTGATGCTGAGCAAGACCCATGCTATCTCTAAGGTTTTCTATCCAGATCTGGAAAATAAGAGTTTCATTACCTATTTCACAGATCAAATAAAAAAATGAATATTAAAACACTTTGAAATTACTTTTGGGTTATTAGTGGTGGTTATGTAATGTGGGCCTTACCAGACACAAGAGTCTTTATAAGCATGGTGTGGGAATAAGGGTCTTGGTTAGAGACATAAAACATCCTTATCACTTAACTCATTGAGAAGATAAGCTCTTAAGAGCAGGGACCATCTTGTCTGTGTGTTTGGTATATTAGTCAGTAAAGGGTAAGGACTACACATTACAGGAAGGCAGTTAGTTTTTGCCAAAACGAGCTAGGAGTATTTCTCAATTTCTCTTGGGTATATCACTTGCGTCAGATTCTCTTGAACATGCTGGTTAAAAATGCAGCTGTCTGGGCCCAAGGAAGGCATACAAAAATAAGGATGAGGGAAGGTGAGGGGTGGGAGAGAGTCTGCATTTTTAATAATCCCTCCAGGTGATTCTTATGCAAACCAAGGTGCCACCTCACTTCTGGTCTGCTTGGAGCCAGAATTTGTCCCTAGTTAAAATGACAACACCCTCCATTTCCCTGTGAAGAATTAATTTCATCACAAACCTATTTTAGCACAAAATCTAGCCCACTTGAAACAACCACTTGATTGCAAATTATCAAGAGTAGATTTTGTACATTGAAATGAAAACAGTTTTAAAATGGGCTTTAAAAATGCAATGGACTAAAAAAAATAAACACTCAACAAATATATTGTGCAATTTAAGAACATAAATCTAAAATTCTTCATTATTTTGTAGCATAAGTCTGGACAAAATCAGGAAAGTAAAGGAATAGCTCTTCTTACTTCTTAACACTACGTACTCAGGTTGGCACAGTAAATCTAATTCCTGTCTTCATCATTTCTTACATGGATCTTGAAATATCTTCCTAATTGCTCTCCTGCGTAAATCTTCCCCACTTCTTGGTCTAATATGACCATCCCAGTACAGCAGGGTGATCTTTCTGGAATGCCATATGATTCCCTGCTTCATAGCCTTCAGTGTCCCATTGCTTAAATCCTTGTTACTCTAGATTTGGTCTATGCACCGGCAGCATTGACATGGCCACAGAGCTTGTTAGAAAGTGCAAAGGCTCAAGTCCCACCCCAGGTGTACTGAATCAGAATCTACATTCTCACAAAACCCCAGATGATCAGTATCTTATTACAATGTGAGAAGCCTCAGTCTACAGCATAATGTACAATGGCTAAGCCTGGTAGGCAAAACTCCTTGTGGACTGTCATCTGCACCTCCCTCTAGCTCTGCACCATACCTTACCCTCCTTCCACCTTCAGGAACTGCAAAACCATCCAGAGGTCTGTAAACATACCATGCAATTCCACTTATTCACACTTTTACATCTGCTGTCCTCACTGCTGGAAATTGCTTGGGCATTCCTCCTCTCTGAAGCCTCCCCTGATCCTCCCTGAGGCAGATATTGACTTTTCCCTGTGAAATTCTTCTGTGTCATCTATGTCACATTATGTTGTGACTGATTTTCATTGGTTTGCTTTCCTAGATTATAACCCTGTGGACCCATTTTTATTTTTAATTTTTGTATCCTATACCTAGTACAATCTCTGGCATAGAATAAGTGCTCAATCAGTATTTGATAAATTGAGTTGAACACAGGAAATGTATCGTTCAAGGACTCAATGACCTCGGAGGTCAGTGTCTCTGTGTATGGTTATATAATGCAAACTATGATGTGACTAACACCCCTTAACATTGTGCAGTATGTTAAGTGTATGTGGCAGCTCTGGTAAAGATTAAGTTTAATCTCTGCACTAAGTGTCAGTGATGACAAGTGACAGAAACCAACTGAAGCTAGCTTATGCCCAGAAATGGAAATTTATTGTAAGAATAAAGGAATGACTTGGGGATTGTAACCAGAATTTAGAAAACCAGGCCGGAACCAGAAATTCAATCAGAATTTCATGACTTTCTTTCCATTTCTCCTGGCTACTTCCCTTCACACCAGTATTATTTGTCTTCTAGATGCAGAAAGGTTTTCTTTGCTCCTTGTCACATACAAATGTATGGTAACTCCATGGCCCCCAAGTTTAGGTGTTGTTGGTTCAGCCACTCACAAGGATAGGGTATACAAAAAATTCCAGGGAAAATAATCTGATTGACTCAGCTTGGGTTACTGTTGATCCATTGACTAACCAACTATGGTTGGGATAGGGCTATGCAGTTCAAATATGACTGCTAGGGGCATATTTTCTGCATGGTAGTATCCCCTGAAAGATGGGGTTGATCAGATGGTGATTGGAACCATATCCCAAAGGAAATGTTGTCCATTATAGTGTAATCATGTAATGGACTGGCTTTGCATACTTAATACTAATAGTATGATTGAGGCAGGGGCCTTGGGTTCCATTTTCATGAGAGTCAGGGAGATTTACTTGGTTCTTTGCCAAATATCACATTGAGTCCTGAACTGTTATCTCAGTAATGCTTTAGGTGAGTCTCCTTTCTTTCTTTTTTGTTTTTTAATAAAGATTTTATTTATTTATTTGAGAGAGATTGAGAGAGAGAGTGTGTGCATGCACAAATTGGGGGAGGGGCAGGGAGAAGCAGACTCCCTGATGAGCAGGGAGCCCTGACAAGGAGCTCCATGCCAGATGCTGGGATCATGACCTGAGCTGAAGGCTCTCCTAGGTGAGTGTCGTTTCATTTCCTCCGTGGTCTAGTTTCTAAAGAGAAGGAATGAGAAATGGGGAGTACAGACCCCAAGATGATAAAGACTAAAATCCCCTGATAGACTCTTACTTCACTGAGGGCAAGAAATGTTTCTTATTCATCTTTGCCTCTTCCCAGAAACTAAAACACTTCACGGGCCATATGAATCTTCTAAGTGGATTGAATTAAGATGGACTGGACTGCACCATTTTTTATTCTAGACACAAAGGCTGATGAGAATAGTATGGAAAGCAGTGTATAAACAGGATGTCATGAGCTGCTGAATATGGAACAATTACAATAGAAACTTTGGTTTGGTGGCTTCCAAATGAATAGGACCTTACTTTATTATGAATGTTATAGTGGTTTTGGAGTCAGGTATACTGAGGTTTTATATTGGCTTTGCCATGTATTAACTATATGTTCTAGGTGAATTATTTAACCTATCCAAGCCCCATTTTTGTCCTCTATAAAATGGAGATGGTGATAATACCTACCTTGTAGGATACTTGCGAGTATTGAATGGGAAAATGTATGTATCATGTACTTCAGTGCTCAGTATATAGTCAACATTCAATAATTGTTAACAATTATTATTATTTATGTATTTATTTCAAACATTGATTAGCTAGGGAAAACTTTGCCAAGACTCTAGGCATCCATATGAGGGGGTTAGTATTTCTGGGTTACATCATAATCCCAAAGCATCCATGATGGCTTGGATGCAATAATAACTCTTCAAAACTAGCTAATTTACCACTAGGGAGCTTAGAAAGATAACACTTAATGAGGAAATGTACAACTAATCTGCATGAGTTCTTTCTGGAGCCTGCCCAATTCCCAAGGGACAAAAAGTTCAACTCAAAGCGTTTTTGGAAGCTAAAAACAATGCAGAGTAAAAGCTAGTGGCAGAATAACCAATTTTTCTCTCCAGTATGCCCCAAGCCTCCACCTCTCTCTCTAATCTTTAAATCACCTTGACTAAAACCTTGCCACTGTTTGAGTCAGTAGGAAATAAATACCATCTCTTATAATTAGATAAGATTTCTGGTATTCCAGAAATCTTGAACAAACTACCTTGGCTTCTTTTTCAGCATCTATCAGCCAAAAGGTCCTCAGTGCATTCTTTAGTCTTTTCAATTATGTCTCCAAACTAGATGCTCCAATTGCCAATGGGCATGTCTAAAACTAGAAAGCTTCAGTCTGAATGATTTTCTTAATAAGGAATGAGAAGACAGAGAGAAAAGTCATTGAACTGAAAAAAAAAAAGGGACAACTGGCTGTCCAATATTCCATAAGCAAGTTCTGTCCAAAGATCCAAAGTAAATTGGCTTGGGTCAATTTACTGAAGGTATACAAAATATTAACCAGTCAACCACAACATAAACTGAAGCACTTCTTTCATACACCCATTCATGCTCATTCATTTGTTTGGGTTTTGTCTGTTTCTTCCACCAGACCTCACACTCTGTGGGGCAGAAACCACAGATGTATCATTTTACTACTATAACCCCACTACCGAATATAGTGTCTGACATAAAGTAGGCACTCAAGAATGTATTGAATAAATATAGATTATTTCATGTTAATGGGAACATAAGTCTGTTGCCAGTTGTGTTCTCTGGAAACAGATGCTGAGTCAGAGTTTAACATGCAAGATTTTCATGAGGGATCAATACCTCTGAAGGGAAGGGAAAGGACCAGGTTGGGAAGAGGAAAAATCAAACTGTGATGCAAGCCTAACAAGACTTGGTCAACTTGGCAGGGAATCTTTGGGGCAAATTATGCCTGTAAGAATGTCTTGAATAACCAAGATGGTTGGCCCTTCATATTGCCACCTTGCTGAATCAATCAATGCAGGCTTCCCTAGGAAGGGCATGATCTCAGGTAGGGAGGCTTTCTGCAACTGAGGGCAACCTTGTCTGCTGACCCTGTTCTCCCACAGTGGACACCAAGTCCTTCCTTGATGAACTGGGCAATGCATCTTTGTGTATGCCACAGTCTATTACTTTTCTCTCTGGAGAACAAGGTTCTCTGTTAACTGAGTACATTAGTGAATCTCTGGATGTGCAAGAGAGATTCCAAACTGAATTTAGAGGTTAACCTACAGAGAGATGAACTACTCTTTATAATAAAGTAATAGGCTTTTTTTTTTTAATTTGCTAGAGATCAGTGAGTAAATGGATAAAAACAGAGAGGGTCAAGAAATTGGGCTAAAGACTCATGCCTAGTGTCTAAATCAGTAAAAATGGCTAAAGGACTTTTTAAGCCCTAAAAAGTAGATATTTACTTTTAAATTATCTGCATACAGACCTGCAGCCTCACTTCCCACCTCTAGTGACTGTTATTCTGTTCCTTTATTTAAAAAATATGCTTTCTGGGGTGCCTGGGTGGCTCAGTTGTTAAGTGGCTGCCTTCGGCTCAGGTCATGATCCTAGGGTCCTGGGATTGAGTCCCACGTTGGGCTCCCTGCTGAGCAGGGAAGCTTCTCCTTCTCCTCCCCGCTCTATGCTCTCTCTTGCTATCTCTGTCACTATCTCTCTCAAATAAATGAATAAAATCTTTAAAAAATATGCTTTCTGTCTACATATATCTGTTTAGTCCATTGGAGGACATTCAAAAGGTGAAGCTCCACACATTTTAGCTTAAGAAAATACAGAATATACCTAGTGTTCTTCTTCATCCAGCTGCTTGAAAATATAAAGAAGTCTTAGATCACAGGCTGTGTAAAAAGAGACCCCTGGCTTGCCTGGGCTGTCTTACTGATCCTGAGATTCTCCTGCTTTTATAACTCTGTTGTTTACATGAAAAATTTGCTCATTCCTATGATAAAAGATTAATTATAAGATATAAAATAACTCTATATGGTAGGAGAGCTGAGGGAGAGTACCCAAAAGGGACAAACTTGGGTCCCCTTTCAAGGCTGGGGTTCAGACCCCACTGGAGAAAGTGTAGTTGCTGCTCACCAGATGGTAGAAAAATTCCCTGGTTTGTTGGGCAAGAGCTAGTCTATAGTTGCTGAGCAAACAGGAAGCAACCCTTGGGGCAAGGTGGAATGTAACTTGTAACTGGGCATTGCAAGCTTGCGCAGGGAGGTATGGGCGGAAAGTCTAGGTGTCAGTGTCCTATTGAAGGGACCATAGAAAGGTGAGTCTACCTGGGACTGTGAGCTCACCGAGAACCCAGATTCTGGGCTCACTACAAGGGCAGAGCCCCATTGGATGTCCTCCCATCCGTACAATGACTGTCAGGGCAGTCTCTGCAACCAGCAGTAGAGCCCTTTTCCTCTTGCAGTGTCCCACCAGTGCCCTGTTTTGAGAAAGCTTAACATTGTGCTCACTGTAAAGGAAAAATACTTAAAAAGCTTCTATCCATTATTGTACAGTGGGTATTAAAGGGTGAATTTGGAGCTAAGAGACAGTCAATTGATAACTGCCTTATGTATAATTTTTCATAATCCCCAGGGCACCTGGATGACTCAGTTGAGCGTCCAACTCTTGGTTTCGGCTCAGGTCATGATGTCAGGGTCATGAGATCAAGCCCCATGTCGGGCTCTGTACTCAGTGTGGAGTCTGCTTGAGATTCTCTGCTTCTGCCCCTCCCCCTGCTCTCTCTCTCCCTGTCTCAAATAAATAAATAAAATCTAAGAAAAAAGAAAAGAAGGGGCGCCTAAGTGGCTCAGTTGGTTAAGCGACTGCCTTTGGCTCAGATCATGATCCCGAAGTCCTGGGATCAAGTCTCGCATCTGGCTCCCTGCTCATCGGGGAGTCTGCTCCTCCCCTGACCCTCCCCTCTCTCATGAGCTCTCTCTCTCTCTCTCTCTCATTTTCTCTCTCTCAAACAAATAAATAAAATCTTTAAAAAAAGAAAAGAAAAAAATAAATTTTCATAATCCTCAAAATAACCTAGTAAGGAAGGAATACAAATTACTTGAGGAAGCTGATCCTCAGCCAAGTTAAAACTTGCCCAAAGTCACACGCACAGTGACCAGAAGTTTCAAATGCAGGGAGACTGATTCCAGAGCCTATGTTCTTACTGGTATGCTATACCACTGCTCACATACACATACACACATATTGCTTTGTGTGTGTGCATGCATGCATGCGTGTGTGTGTCTGTTATCAAATATCTATCATTGGATAATTCATTGTCATTGAAGAGTTTTTAGGGGAGGAGAGCATAACCATGAAGCCCTGAAAAAATTGCCTTCAAAATGTAGCAAAGTAGTGTAACTTGCCAGCCAGCTCAGCACTGGCCTTTCTTCCCCACTGATTCCTCTTTCTTCCTTGTGTGTTTGATGTTGCCATGGCTGGTGAAACTTTAGGAAATATTTAGAGACCAGAATGGAAGATCACACCACCTTTCTTTTTTTCTCTTTGACTCTCAAGAAACTTTTATTGTTCCTTTAGTCAAACACGTTGTGATTCTTAACATAAAAAAGTATAACCTCTTTGAAAAACTTCACCCTTCTAGAGCTTCAAGGGGAAATGATGAAAGAATGCTTTTAAAATTCAGACACATCTATATTTTTATTCAATTTTATCACTGTCACAAATATTAAAAGTACTAGGAAGCACGAGATGGGTTTCCTGGAGTTCTTAACATTCCTGAGCTTTGGTCTAAAATGTCATTTATCATTCTGTTTATCACTTGGTCCTTGGACACTCATACCCTGTTTTGCAAACCTCATGAAATGACCATTTCCTCACTTGCGAAGGGCCTTTCCCTCATGAATCTCGCTTTACAAATACCAATAGAAGCTGAAAGTGACCTTTTGGAAATAATCATTTATGGGGGATAAAGTGAATGTCAAGGCCCCTCAATTCCCATGGTCACTTTTTTTGTTTTGACATTTGTATTAGATAGGCATTTGTAGACCTGGAATTTCTTTTTCTGAATTTGTTGGGGCTGGTCCTCTTATTTGTTTCTACCTTAATAAAACTGATTTGTTTTTAAGTAAAAGCTTCTAAATAAAAACTTAGTAGGTTAAAACATCTTTGTAAATGTAATACATACATATTGTAGAAAATTTAAACAATGCAGAAAGGTATAAAAAATAAAGTCACCTACATTTTCTCTACCCAGAGGCAGCCATGGTTATCATTTTGGGGTGTTTCCTTTCAAGCTTACTCTTTCCAGGTGTGAAAGTCTGGCGGCACATTTATGATAAAGCTCTCAATGTAGTTTTATATTCTGCTTGTCCACAATTGAGGTTTGTTTTTTTTTTTACCTCTTCTGAATCTTTATATTGGAATATACACAGAGAAAAGTGCTCAGTTCATTAATGTGTGAGCTGATCAATTTTCACAAACTGAACATGCCCATGACCCACGTCCAAATCAAGAAATAGGTCATTCCCACCCCTCTCCCCTGGCTCTGCTCTGTGCCCTTCGGTTGCTCTCCTGCTCCAGGAGCAACCACTACCCTGATTTCTTTTCTTTTCTTTTTTTAAAAAAGATTTTATTTATTTATTTGAGAGAGAGACAGAGAGAGAAAGTGGGGAGATGAACAGAGGGAGAGGGACAAGCAGACTCCAGGATGAGTGCAGAGCTTGATGTGGGGCTCCATCTCTTGACCCTGAGATCATGACCTGATGTGAAATCAAGAGTCAGACGCTTAACCAACTGAGCCACGCAGGCACCCCATCCTGATTTCTATCCCCATAGAGGAGTTTGGCATATTTTAGAATTTTATATAAATGGAACCATAAAGTATGTACTTTATCATATTTGGCTTTTTTTGTTCAACATTGTGTGAGTGAGATTCATCCATGATATTGTATTTTGTTGCAGTTAGTTCATTCTCATTAGTGCATATGAACAACTTTCAAAACAATATGCGGGGTGAGAAGAGTGAAGTTCATGTATATCCTAGTTCGGGAAACTGATCTCTGCCATCTTCCTGTGAGACCATATTATTCAGAATTATTTCTCTGATGAGCATCAGAGTGTTTTGTTTTGTTTTTCATTTGACTGGAAGGTTGAGGGGAAAACTGTGGAAGGTAACTTCCACAGTGACGTCCAAAGATTATGCATTGTGTATATCTCCAGGACTCCCAAGAGTTTCTCACAATGTAAGTATCCTATGCCAGGAAGGGTTTCCTTTCCTAGAAAGTAGTGTTAAAAGCAGAATATTAGAGGGGATTAGAGGAAGCAAGTAAATGAACTCACCAGAACTTCTTTTATTATACTTATTTTGGGGGTGTGCATACAACTCAGAGAGGTTTGTTCATTTGTGATACTGACTTCGTGACTGATGCCACTCGAAGTGGGGTCCCTTGCCTGGCAGCATCAGTTTCATAGTGGAGTTTGTTAGAAATGCAAGTTTGGGGGCACCTGGGGGGCTCAGTCAGTTAAGCATCTGCCTTGGGCTCAGGTCATGATCCCAGAGTCCTGGGATAGAGCCCTGCATCAGGCTCCCTGCTCAGTGGGGAGTCTGCTTCTCCCTCTCCTTCTGCCACTGCCCCCTGCTTGTGGTCTTTCCCTCTCTCTGTCAAATGAATAAATAAAATTTTAAAAAAAGAAAAAGAGATGCAAATTTGTAAGCCCCATCCTAGGCCTACAGAATCAGAATCTCTGGGCATAGGTCCCAGAAATCTGAATTTTGATGAGCCCTCCAGGTGATTTTGATGCTGATTGAAATTTGAGAAGTCCTGTTTTAGAGCAGGAGAGGGTAGTGGTAAAAAGCATGGGTTTTGAAGTTGAGGAGGGCTGGGTTTAAATTCCACTTCTGCCGTTAACAAATGTATGATCTTGGACAAATTACTTAACCTGCGTTGTTATGTGTAAAATGGGATCATAATTCCTACCTAATAGCATTTCTGTGAATTTCAGACAAAGACATGCACATGAAGTGTTCATGACAATGTTCAGTGAAGGGTTCTTAATATGAGGTCTGAGTTTGTTGGGGGTCCATATTTGGGCTGTAGGGTTTCCAATAGCTGACTGGACCTTTGGTAGATAAAGTAAGCCAAACTCAGCTAATCAGAATCTTTCCTGGGAATTTGAAGTCAAAGCTATGGGAGTTTCAGTCTTTACTCAGACTCAACATGTGATGGCAAGGGCAGGTGAACAAGTTGGAGGGCGAAAGAGGAGGGAGGGGGCGGGGGACAGATATTTTCTGCCATATGCACAGAGATGGAGATAAAGCAGGAATGTTGAAAAGAGAGAAATGAAATAAGGGGAAATGAGAGACCATATGGTCTCAGAGAGACAGAGAATAGATGTTTAATTTCTCAACCCAGTCTCTTTGGAGGTCAGACTATAATTAACACCCCTGTGTTCCATTAAATGCTCCTGCATCCTTCTCCTATAACCGCCTTCATGTTTCAGCTAATTTGAGGAGGCATATGTTAATTGTAACAGGAAATAAACCTTGACTAAGACAAAGTACAACTCCAACCTTGTCCCAACCCATGCTGTCACTCTCTAAACCAGTACCTGGCAGTGGGTACAGTCTTACCTGGTGCAGTGCTCCCAATATTCCTATTTCCTGCATCAGCATCTTGAAAATAAAGCATCTCTGGCCACCTGCACTAATAATCACAGCAGGAGGAATATTTACATGTTCAACACAACTGCCTGGAAGAATGAAGATGGAGATAAGGTTGTCTATGGTTCACAGAGAAATCTTCCATAATTCTCTCTTACAATAATGAGAGATGTTTACTCCCTGGAGTCTAACAGTATCAAAGTGGCAGATAAGTCTGATCATTAGGCTATCTTTTGGTGAACTTACTTTGCTAGTACCTGGGAGGAAAAAACTTTTTTCTTAAAGTTGCAGATTATTTAGATAGAGATGTAACACATACTGACAATGAATCCATCTCCTCTATTGCTTCACCTCCTTTCTGACCTGACAGCTGGCAAAACAGGGCACTGGACTCCTAGCTGGGCTTGCTTATGCACAAGGTGGTTTTTAGCCAGCCTCACAGGTAGGTATTGATTACACCTGTAGATTATGCATTGAATGGATAATGGAAAGGCACTCCTCTCCCTACCCCACCATCTGTGGTCTCCTTGAGAACAAGGATTCAGACTCTATATTTAGAGACCAGCAGAGTGCCTGGATTTTTCAAGGAGACCGTATGTAGAGCTCCTGATGTCTGATGTTGTTAATTTTCTCTTTCCCTTACAGGGGATAATATTAACAAAATATGACCAATAAACCCTATGGGTCCCACCAAAGAAGTTAAATTAGACAAAAAAATGGAAATAAAATGTAATATTTGCAAGATCCCTCTAAAAAATTCTTTCTTCAGAAATTATGCTTACTTGTTGTTTAATGTTTCCATTAGGAGAAGTTGCCCAGGTGCCTCAAATGAAATCAGAGAGTTGTGATTGAATGCTAATATTGCCTAACATTTCTGCTCGTGATAAAATAATAAAAATGGGGGTCAGAAGCTGGGTGGCCTGCTAACCCTCTGTGTCCACCAGATTGTCCAAGCAACTTACAGCTCAGGGAAGAAGTAATGAGGAGAAGGGGCATTCAAGACTGCTCAGGCATTCAAAACAATCACATCTTCATCACAGAGCAGACAGTAGTATCCACAGGCTCTCAATGGGGATTTGAATTTTTCTTAGAGACAAAACAAAAATGTAATTAAAGTAATGAAGAAAATATTTGATTAGTATCCATCTTGTCTATCTTTATATGTCCTGAAATGGTGTTTAAAAGAATCAAAGTGGGGTGCCTGGGTGGCTCAGTCAGTTAAGCATCTGCCTTCGGCTCGGGGCATGATCCCAGGGTTCTGGGATCGAGCTCCACATCGGGCTCTCTGCTCAGCTAGGAGTCTACTTTTCCCTCTCCCTCTGCCTGCCCCTCCCTCTCTCTCTTTCTGTCAAATGAATAAATGAAATCTTAAAAAAATAAAAGGATCAAAGTAAGGCTCATCCATGGAATAGAACTTAGTTCTATTAAGTATTAAAACGTTCATTTTCACGTTCACTTATCCTACTATTTCTTTAGAAAGTCTCTAGTTCAACATCCTCATTACATAAATTTAAAAACAAAACCAAAAAACCCTGAGGTCAAGGAAGGTAAAGCTGCCTTGTCCAAAATAGCAAATATCAGAGGTAGGACCCACACCCACTCTTCCAGATTCCAGGCAGTGGTGCTTTCTGCTTGGCATAGTTCTACTTCAGGCTGAACTTTGCTCTGTTCAAGATATGATTGATACAGTTTAAAAAAAAAAATCCGGCAAAGAAGATTTTCCAGAAGATCAAAATGCTCATCGAGAGCTAAGGCATATCTGGGAACCTTCTACATCAGGTCCAAATCATTTTCTAGATGTAGATTAAGGCCTGGAACAGCAAGTTTCCTGACTTCCAACACAGAAATGGGGCCAGGTCCCAAGAAGAAAAGCTGGAGGTGGCCCCAAGGGCCTCCATCATCATTTGTCAGACTGAAGGTACACTAAAGAAACCATTTTAAAACAAAGAAGATGCCTGTTTCTGAACTTTCTAGAAAGTTAAGAATTATATATTTTAAAATTGTTTTGCTTTTGGAAAATGATTTGTCTTATTTTAAACATGCAATGTATACTTATTTCATACATTTTTTTCTTTTTTTTCTCTAGGATATTATTTATTTATTTGACAGAGAGAGACACAGCGAGAGAGGGAACACAAACAGGAGGAGTAGGAGAGGGAGAAGCAGGCTTCCCGCTGAGCAGGGAGCCTGATGTAGGGCTCTATCCCAGGACCCTGAGACCATGACCTGAGCCAAAGGCAGATGTCTAACAACTGAGACGTCTAACGACTGAGCCACCCCTCATACAATTTTTTCTTTCTGTTTTCTCAGTATCCTTTGAGAATTTGACCCCTCACTCTGACCCCATGTGAATCTAGTGGGGTGTCAGTCATGGGGTCCAGAGTCCCTGATGACAAGAATTGACTTGATGACAAGTGAAATCTCTCTCTCCAGGAATTTGGATCTTGAACAGCCACATCCATGAGGTGGCTGAGGCTGATTGACCTGATGGTAGCATCCTGGTAAGATTGCTAATGATTTCCTACCACCAAGACCACTGAATATGCTTGTTCATAGCTCTCTCAGTGCCTAGGTCTTCAGCTCTTCTTCTAATTTATGAGTTGTCCAGTGTCCTTCTCACTTGTCTGTTTATCTGTCTATTGCTTAAGTTAGTATATTGGATAGCTGTTGCTTGCAATCAAAGAATTCTAGTCTTGCTCAACTACTGAATAGGGATGTGATCCTGAGCCAGTTCCTGCTCCTCTGCCTTAATGTTCTCTGTATAATGGGCATGATGAATTGGATTAGATAGTTTCTCTACATGAACAAGAAAAGGAGTATGAATGAGATGGTGACCAAATTAAAAAAGGAAGAATCACTATTTTAAGGTTTGCACTAAGCCCAGAGGAGTACAATGATAAATAAGATACAGATGAGTGTTAAGACTCCACTGTGTTGGGACATCTGGGTGGCTCAGTCAGTTAAGTGTCTGCCTTCAACTCAAGTCATGATCCCGGGGTCCTGGGATCGAGCCCTGCATTTGGTTCCCTGCTCTTCAGGGAGCCTGCTTCTCTCTCTCCCTCTGCTGCTCATCCTGCGTGTGCTCTCTCTCTCTCTCTCACTCTCTCAAATAAATAAATAAAATCCTTAAAATTTTTTTTAAAAATTAAAAAAAGACTCCACTGTGTTCTCCTGGCCATCTAACTTATTATATAACCAGCATGGTAGAGCCAGAATTTCCAAATTTTCCTGAATGAAATAAATAACTTTACTGTACAGAAATGGTGGGGAGCCATTTCACAGAGTGAAATATCTAGAGTGTGGTTATTTGCTACAAGCAGGCCCATGGTCTCTATTAGCTCTCCTGGCATCCCTGGTAGAAGGATGGGCACACGAATGCTGGCCTGATGCCTCTATCACCAGTGATTCTCTTACCTGGGAGCAGCTCCCCCATGCGTCTCAAAGCCTTGAGCCTTCACTGATCAATGCTTGGCCAAGCAGGGGCAGCTGTCAGTGGTTTGGCACTGTTTTATTCCTGGCATTGACACTGACATTGATGACATCTTGCAGGGTTTGAAGCCTCTCACACAGCTGTGTACTCAATCCAAATTCAGGGAAGAAAGCCATTTTATTTATCCTTTGCTTCCAAATTGGTCTTTTTTACATCTCTCCAGCAGACTCCTAGCGAAAGCCACTGTGGCTATACAGCTGAAAGTAGTAAGATGGATAGATCCTCCTTTGAAAATGAGGTTTATGGCCTCCAATAACCCCAGTCCACATCTGGGCCTTCATGTATCTTCAGTCTCAAGAAGGAGAATGTATAAGCTTAAGCTTTCTTTTCTGAATTAATAAGATGAGTCAAGATTTATGGAACATTGTATTTTACATATCTTATCTCCTTTCAACCCAGTGAGGTAAATACTGTTACTTTGGTTTTTCAGTTGGGGAATCTGAGACTTAGCATCTACAATGAAGCAAAGGCAAGATCCAAATCCAGGCTGTCTGACTCCAACCTCTTGTCTTATCTTAACCACTATACTGTTCTGCCTTTTGCTTCTCTCTCTGGTAATGGGAAGGAGGTAAGGAAATATTTAAATAGCCAGAGATGAGATTAATAACTGTACTTTCATGCTCTGTTTGGCATCATTATGTAAGATCCATTACTAACAAACCTTGGCAACATTCCTATCATAGGCATAAATATTAGACTTGGTAGCTAAGATCCCGGTGTGACTATCCCAAGAAATAACAGACACTTGCCTTAGTCTCCCATTTCCTTCACCTTGTGATATTCGGCTCTGAGTTATCCACATTAACATTGTGAATTCCAGATGGTTTTACTGTGATACCCAGAGAACCCTGGCGCCAGATCTCTCTCATCCTCCTTTCCCACTAGGATGCAAATTCTATCAATTTTGAACTGTGAAGAAACTAAATAGAACAGTAAACAATGCACTCCTTCTAAATCTTACCATGCATTACAAAGTTGAACAAAAAGATTTTGAGCAACAAATTCTCTGCTAGTCAGTTGTACTGGTAGGAAAAAAAATATCCAATCAGACCTCCAAGCTAGAATAACACGAGTATACAAGTACAATTGGAGAAAGCCCTTAAGAGTTATTACCATACTAGTGATTGGGTTTCCTTGCAGCCTTCTATCATGAATCTAATTTCCATATGTTATAGTTATTACACTTAGTAAGCACCAACTGTGTGCCAGGCAATGTACAAAATTCTACAAGAATTTTGTTTTTAACTGTGTTTAAAAGAATAGCAAAAGATAGGTAATAGATGCCTCTAATACCCTGGGGAAACTGGGGCATAGACAGTTACCCAAATAAATGGTACAGTCAGGACTCAAACCCAGGGAAGTCTGACTTTTAAGCCTATATTCCTAAGCACTGTGCTAGATGACTTCCACTCTTCCAAGAAAGGAAGCATTGCTAGTTTTATAAATCATTCCACCTATGGGTTCAATGTCATGCACTTTACAAATATTAAGAGAAATTCCACCTCCCTCACTCCTACTTATCAAACAATAGTGGAAACGTATAAAAATATCCAGCCACATTTGTCAAACATGATCTGTTTTTCATGAGTGCAGTACAGACTCAGTAGATTTCCACTGATATCAGCTGAGGAAATAATCAATTCTGCTTCAAACTCACCTTGCACTTAATGTCATTCATTTGCCCTTGTAGATGATTTAGTAGACTTTCTGGGGACCTAAGTGTTCATACTATAAAAGACCAATATTGAGAGATGTGAGAATGTGCAAGGAAGCTTAGACTTTTGGAAAGTAAGTAGAATCTCTTTATGCCTGTGTGAACTGGGTGACTTAATAAATGGGCATAATCTTAGGGACTTCAGTTGGACCCAGGATACTGAGGGTATGAACTCTTGAGTAAGCAAGAGGTAGTGCTTCACTAAAGGCTGAGATTCCAGTCAAGCCTCTGTCCTTCACATTTTTTGCAACACAAAGCGTTTTCTCTCTTTCTTCCCAATGCATCAATGCTGCAGCAGATCCAAAATAACTAGACCCCTAGTGAAGAAACCCAGCAGGGATACTGTCTCCATTTATGACTTAACTACTTGATATTTGGTCAATTACCTCTTCTCCACAGAATGTAGCTTAGATTTTCCTCCTATGCATTTGCTGAAAGCAAACATAACTACCTCGACATCTGTCATATCAGGAAGAATTATTATTATTTTTTTTTTTACTCAGAACAGCTCTTTTTACAGAAAACAACAATAGTAACAAAAATGAAGCAGAAAAACCATGATGTGCTTCAGCAATGCTGAGTACCAGCCTGGGACTGCCTGAAGTGATTAGCAGTGTGTTATCCTACATCACCCTTTTACTGCTCTTGGCTGCTGTGCTGTTAATTGACTCTCTTATGCAACTATTAAAAAGTAGCCCAAAAGGGGAGTTATGAGACAGGTTCTGATTATACAAATGTACAATGCCCATCTTGTCTCCAACAGTTTATTCCCATTTCCAGTGTCTTCAGAATTTGAAAGCTATCATTAAAATGACCCTAAAGTGACTTCTTGGGTAAGCTACAGAGAGCCAAGGGTACAAGGAAGCCTAATGAACTAAATTCCATAAAGTGACAAGGGAGAGGAGAACAGTTATTTCATCTCTGATAGAACTGTGGGAGGGAGAGGAATCTGTTAAAACATGGATTAAGATAACAAACTATTAATGGCTAGCATAAGAGATTAGAATTCTAGGAAGCTTCAACTACAGAAAGATTCTTCATATATTCATCAACTCTTTCCCACAGGCTTCCACTGAGTACTTAAAGAATAGGAGAAGGACAAGAGAGCTGAGAGCAGTTCTTCCAAGGAAATTTCTACAAATTGCACTTCAGTGGTCCTCCAAAGGCTCAGGGTAGGGCAGGAGGCTGAGAGAAATCACCCCAGGTGCACAGTACTGGAGAGCAAAGAAAACTCCCCAGAGATTCCAAATGCTTGGAGAGGATATAAAACAGAGATCCCAGGTGTCTTACCGTATTCAGATCTCAAGTCCGGAAGGAAAAATCCTTCAGGTGAATTGAATCTAACTAAAGCTGCATCAAAGCTAAATATAGATTGGGCTGACTCAGCTCCCAACATTATTGGTCTTACAGAATAAGGAACATATCATTTTTTGGAGACAGACAATGTTTGCTTAAATCTCTGCTGACCTTTTATATACAGTATGTAGGACACACACACACACACACACACACACACACACACACACAAACTGTGAGACTTGGGGTGCCTGGATGGCTCAGTAGGTTAAGCATCTGACTCTTGGTTTTGGCTCAGGTCATGATCTCAGGATCATGTGATCGAGCCCCATGTCAGACTCTGCACCTGCGTGGAGTCTCCTTGAGATTCTCTCTCTCCTTCTCCCTCTGTCCCTCCCCTTTGCTCATGTGCTCTCTCTTTCTCTCTCACAAATAAAAATAAATAAATCTTTAAAACAACAACAACTGTGAGGCTTTTGAAGAAGCAAGAACATGTGACATGTGGTCAAGTAAGAAATAATCAATAGAGGAAGACTTGGTGACAACCCAAATATTAATAGTATAAGACAGGGAATTGAAAATAATGATAAAAATAGGTGAAAAATCTAGAAGAAATGGTGGACAATGTGTGTGAACAGATGAGGAATTTCAGCAGAAACTATAAAAAAGAGCCAAACTAAAATGCTAGAAATAAAAATAAATGATAGAAGTGAAAACAAAACAAAACAAAACACTGGATGGGTTTAACATCAGACTGAACAGAATAGATGAAGATATCAGTGAGCTTGAAGACAGCCCAAGAGATATTCTCCAAACTGAAATCCAGAGAAAGAAAGAATGCAAAACATGTAACAAAGCATCTGCAGTCCATGAATCACTATCAGATATTGTCCACTGTATATATAACTGTGGTCCCAGAAAAAGCAGAGAGAATAGGACAGAAGAAATATTTGAGTATTGATGAGCAACACCAACCCACAGATCTCATCAGTTGGGTCAATCAAAAGGAAACCATTACTAGACATAGAGAGGTCAAACTGTTAAAAAGTGAAAATGAAGGAAAAAAAGTGTTTTTAAGAAAAAATTTTAAAAGAAGCCAAAGGATGAAAAAAGAAATATTACATATTAGGGAGCAATATTGAGAATTACAGGTAGCTTCTTACAAAAAAAAAAAAATTGAGGCCGAAGACAATAAAACATCATCTTTAAAGTAAAAGAACAATCAAGCTAGAGCACTATATCCTTCAAAATGAAGGCAAAATAAAGACATTTTCAGACATATAAAAGTAGAGACAATTCATTTCAGCATACCTGCACTATAAAAATGCTAAAAGAAATTCTTCAGGCTGAAAGAAAATGATATCAATGGAAAGCCTCCATCTTCAGGAAGGAGCAAAGGGCACCAGAAAGGATAAATATGTATGTAAATGTAAAGACTTTTTGACTAGTTATCTATGTATCTGCAATAATACATTTCTTTTTTTAAATTCAACACAATAATACATTTATTTAAACAATGTTTGACTGTTTAAAAGCAGAAAGAATAACAATACTTAGTGGGTTTTATAAAACATGTAGAAGTAAAATATGACAGCAAGCACACAAAGGATGGGAGTGGGAAATGAAGCATACTGTTGTAAGGTACTACTTCATGATGGAGTATGGTAGTATTTGAAGGTTGACAGCACTAAGATAAAAATGAATATTGTGACCTCCAGAGCTATCACAGAAAAAATACATGAACATATAGACTAATAATTTTAAATGAGAGATAAAATTCTAAAACCGTATCTATTTATCCAAAGAAGATGGGAAGGAGAAACACACACACACACACACACACACACACACACACACACACACACAGAAGGTCAAATAGAAGACAAGTACCAAGATGGTAGCACCAACTATATCAATAATTACATAAAATGTGAACAGATTCTATTCTTCAATTAAAAGTAACAGATTATGATACAATTTAAAATGATGTTTAGCAGAAGCACCACAATATGATGACGCAGACGGGTTGAAAATACAAAGCTGGGAAAAGATATGCTGTGCAAACACTCAGCATAAGAAAGCTGCAGGGACTACAATAAGATCAGACAAAGTAGACTTTAAGAGTATTACCAAATTATAAAGAGGCCAAATTTTTAAAAAAGAGGGCAAATTATCTAATTAAAAAGGGTCAACTCATCAAAAAGACATAAACATCCTAAATTTGTATGCATCCAATTCCAAGCTTTAAAATATAGAAAGGAAAATCTGACAAAACTAAAGAAAGAAATAGAAACAATTTCTGTTTCATGAATTAATAGAACACATAGACAAAAATAAAGTCCAGTAAGCATAGAGAAAATGTGAACAATTCTATCAACCAACTTTACCAAATAAACATTTATAAAACATACTCAACTGCAGAATATGCATGCTTTTCAAAGACACATGGCACATTCACTTAGATAGTCATATTCTGGGTCATAAATCAAATCTCAGTATATTTAGTAGTATTGAAATTCTTTGACCACAATAGTATTGTTAGAAATTATTAACAATAAGATGTCTACAAAATACTGGGATGTTTGGAAATTAAATAACACCCTTATAAATAATCCATGGATCAAAGAGGAAATCTCAAGGGAAATTAAAACATATTTTGAGGTGAAGTAAAACAAAAGCACAGCAAATCAAAATTATGGGATGCAGAAGTAATGCTTAAAGTGGAATATATAGTTCTGAACACATATATTTGTAAACAAGAAAGTTCTGGAACTAGTATAATTTTCCATCGTAAGCAGCTAGTAGAAGAAACACAAATTAAACCCAAACACAAGTAGGAGAAAGGATCAACTAATCCAATTCCATCCTCTTTCAGGTGAAGGAACTAAGGCCCAAAGTTATTAAGTAATTCACCTAAGGTCACATGACTTATCAGGAATGCAACCTAAACTTTAAAAAACCCATTTTCTCCAGATGATCTGCCTCTTCTCATATTTTAGCATTCTGTTTTTTCATGTTTACCTCCCATGAGGTTTAAAATTCTTCCTTTAAAGAACCTTGTTTCTTCTTGTAATGGGCAGCAGGACTCATCCAACCATCTTGGGAAGATGAAGGAACTGGGCTTTCTTGTAGCAGTCTGGGGTTGTAAGCTCAGAGGTTCTTTCTGCTGCGGATCTGTCACCCTCCTAAGTTCTGAAATGGAAGTCGTGCTATAGGCCTTAAACTATGGTCCATATAGGGAAAACTTCATTTCTTTTATTTCTCCTGATTTCATTCATGATAAGGCTACTAGTGACCTAGAATGGACAGCATGAACCTTTCCTTCCCTTTCAGGCTCAAAACCCAGCATAGCATCCTAAGCTGTAATTAAAAAACCCATGAGCGCAGCACTCATTCACTTTTCTCCTGAGGGAAGCCCCTGATTTTCCTTTAAATTATCCCCCAGATCCATTTAGAGTCCACAGTATTTATGCAGCATTTTTTTTTAAGATTTTATCCATTTATTTGTCAGAGAGAGAGAGTGTGTGCACGCAAGCAGGGGGAGCAGCAGCCCGAGGGAGAAGGAGGCTCCCTGCTGAGGAAGGAGCCCCATGAGGGACTCGATCCCAGGACCCTGGGCTCATGATCTGAGCCGACGGCAGATGTTTAACTGACTGAGCCACCCAGGCATCCCTATGCAGCCTTGGTTTTAACTCATCTCTAGCAAGTTACTCAGTCTGACCTATGTGAACGTTAGTTTGCTTCCACACTCATCCCAACCATTGCCACTGATCAGGAATGGGCACATAACCCATAATATGAGCCGTTAAGACACAATCTGGTATCTTTTTGTTAGGACTTACTGTTTTGTGGAAAGATAGAGGCGTAGTTCCTCTTCTTTGCTAAACTTAGAAATGTGAAAATGTAAGCTTTCAGCTTCCATGTGCTATATGTGGAAGGATTTTACATGAGAGTGACACTGACAAGAAAGATGAGCCAAGAGAAAAAAAAGAGAAAGACACTGGCACTTGATAACATTGCTAATACTCTGAAAAAGCATATAGATTTCCTTTTATTTTTTTAAAATGGTTTTTGGGGCACCCGGGTGGCTCAGTCAGTTGGGCATCTGCCTTCTACTCAGGTCATGATCCCATGTCAGGCTTCCTGATCATTGGGCAGTTTGCTCCTCCCTCTCCCTCTGCTGGCCTCCCCCTGCTTGTGCTCTCTCTCTCTCTAATAAATATATGAAATTTAAAAAAGTTAAAAAAATTTAAAATGGTTTTTTATATTGGATTTTAAAAAATCACATTCAAGTAAAAGTGTCCCAGCTGATAAGAGGCCCAAAATGATGATGTCTTAGAGACATGTAAATTTCTAAATAGCACCATTGCACCAGCTGTGTTCCAAGACTTGTAACACACCCTGCCCAAACTCCCAACGGAGTGGGCCTACCTTATGTACTGGATGTGAAGGCAGCCAATGAGCTGGATTAACTGGATTTTTGCTCTCCAAAATTTGAATTAGAAAACTCAAAAAGAAACGAGATGGTGGTATTACTGACTTCGTGTTTACCCTCAAAATTTGTAAAATTTGACCCTACACCAACAATGTGATAGTATTAGGAGGTGGGGCCTTTTGGAGGTAATGAGGGTTAGATGAGGTCATGAGGACAGTGGCCCTGCAAATGGGGTTAGTGCCCTTGTAAGAACCACAAGAGAGCTTTCTTCACTTCTCGCTTTCCACCGTGTGAGGCTATAATAAGAAGTTATCCATCAGCTGTCGGCAAACCAGAAGAGGGTTCTCACCAGAACTCGACCCTGTGGCCCTCTGATCTTGGACTTCTAGCCTCCTAAACTGGGAGAAATAATTTTCTGTTGTTTTTAAGCTACTTAATCTATGGTGCTTTTTTTTTTAAATTTTAATTATTTATTTGAGAAAGGGAGACAGAGAGAGTGACAGAGAGCACAGGTGGGGAAGAGCGGGAGAAGCAGGCTCCCCACTGAGCAGGGAGCCCGGTGCAGAGCCCAATCCCAGGACCCCGAGATCATGACCTGAGTCAAAGGCTGAGCTACCCAGGTGCCCCCATGGTGCTTTTTTATAGCAGCCCAAACTAAGATTGTTGGCAGTAGGAACTGAAGCTTGAAGTATAAAATAATTTTTTGGTTTTTGTTTTTAAAGATGAGGGTATGTGTTAGATTGAGTCCTCTGAGGTAGAATTAGGATGCAAGTCATCATAACTCTAAGTTATGAAGCAGCAGACTCCATAGTAAGCAGCAGTCATAAATATACAAAACATATTCACAGAACATGAAGGAATAGGGCAGGTCAAGAGTGAGAGATGAGCTGAAGATGAACAAAAATAATAGAAAAGCATGTGGTCCTAGAGGGAGATAGAAAGAGAGAGAGGAAAGCTCTGAGATAACACTAAGTGTCTTTCAAATTCCATTTCTCGCCAGACTAGCTTGTCTCCAGTGGTTTTTGTAAGAATACTGACTTTCTGTAGACCTATATTCCCATCTCAGTTCTTCTGCCTACTAGCTTTGTAACTTTGAGCTGATCATTTAATTAACTAATAGGCCATTTCCTTGCCTGTAAAATGGGATAATGATGGTACTAGCCTCACTGGATTGTAAAGATAAATAAATCCATGCAAGGGTCTTAGCATAGTAATAGGCACATAGTTACTACTCAGTAAATGGTAGATGTTTTCATTCATGCTGTTTTTTAAATTATGTTCAATTAGCCAACAGGTAGTACATCATTAGTTTTTGTTGTAGTGTTCAGTGATTCATTAGTTGTGTATAACACCCAGGGCTCATCACATCACGTGCCCTCCTTAATGCCCATCACTTGGTTACCCCATCCCTCCCTCTCCCTCCCTTCTGCAACCTTCAGTTTGTTTCCCTGGAGTCCAGAGTCTCTCATGGTTTGTCTCCCTCTTGATTTCTTCTCTTTCAGTTTTCCCTCCCTTCCCCTGTGGTCCCCTGCACCATTCCTTATGTTCCACATATGAGTGAAACCATATGATAATTATCTTTCTCTGCTTAACTTATTTCACTTAGCATAATACCCTCCAGTTCCATCTATGTCGATGCATATTATTATTTTTAATTATTCATTCAAATATGGGGTGCCTGGGTGGCTCAGTCGGTTGAGCATCAGGCTCTTGGTTTTGGCTTCTGTGGTGATCTTGGCGTTGTGTGATTGAGCTCAGCATCAGGCTTCTGCTTGGGATTTTTCCCTCTTCCCTCCCTCCCCTCTGCCCTACCCCCACCCCGCAAGCACTCACGCATACATGCATGAGCATGAGTGCACTCAAAAAATAAATAAATTTTTTAAAAATTTATTCATTCAAATATATCTTGAGATTCTAATATGGGCAGTCTTCTACACCCTGGGGATGCAGTGGTGGATGAAAACAAAACCCTGTTCCATGGAAGATAAAACAAAGCAAATCATCTAACCCATGGAGGTTGCATGTTATCTTTCCTGTCTTATTTATTATCCCCCAGAATAGTCTTATGATAGTTCACTACTCACCTTATTTGGATTGTTTTAGTTAAGACTCTGTTCCTTTTATCCAAAAATATATAACCTAAACTAGCAGCCTAGGACAGTAGAAAAGATAGGAACCTAGGGACAAATCTAGGGACATGCCTCTGGGTCTAAAATGTCTCCTTTTGAAAATTTTCTCAAATTCTCCATACCCTAATTTGCTCACATGGAAAATAAGCAAAGTGCATGAAAAGTAAAATAGGTCACGGGGATATTTTGACCTCATTAGAAGGAAAATACTAGATAAAATCAAGAAATTATAGCTATTTGTCCTTAATGCTATCTGTGTTCAATCATACATGTTTGAAAACTCCAAAACACACACATTTAAGAAAACTTGTGTAGTATAATAATGGGAACTCAGAGTCCAAAAATACTATTTTTTGTAATAACCTTGATTAAGAAGTTGTATACCCAAGGGTTGACATAAGAGGAGAAAACAGCCCAAGTGAGTCATGTAGACAGAGACAGAGACAGAGAAATCCTTGTAGTTGAAATTTGTTATCTTCCTGTCCTTAGTTTTGATGAGCTGATCAAAATACAAAATTGTGTTTCTGCCAGATCAGTCACTGAAAAATTGTGACTCAGAGATTTCAAGATCCAAAAATTGTGCTTATTGTGACCTTAATCTTATATTCCATTTCATTAACTTATGTCTGAAAAGAATGAGTGAGAAATCAACAGCAAAGTCTAGACTCAGTTCCAGGATCAGTCATGATTGTGAGAAATAATGTGCCTGACTGCTCTTGTTTCAAACTATGCATCATCAAAGCTCAGGAATGGGCATGACAGTTCAGTAGATAGAGCAGAGTTGCAGGGACTTAGAGGGAGGAAACAATACCCTATTCTCAGTAGATTGCAGAGTGCCATTTCCCAGTGGAGAGGAACTGAGACCTGAGATCAGAAGAATTCAGTTTGATTCTTGATGCTGTCATTTGCTATTTTTGTGGACAAGTCACATTACCTGCTAAGTCTCAATTCCTCTTGCAGGTTGAGGGATAGTTGTGGGGTTCAGCATCAAAATTAGAATGTAAACTTGTCTGGAAAACAGTAATTCTGTAGTGAGTATCTGTTGAATGTAAGTTATAAGTAACTTATAAATGGATTGCAAAACAGTGTAAAAGGGGAAGATATTGGAGACAGCTGAGTAATTTCCATAAAAAGCTTCAAAAATAGTGCTAAAATAAGCTATATTACAGCCATGGTATTAATTTCCTGTTGGGCTTTATAAACATTCCCTAACCACTGTGCCTCAATTTCCCATATGAGCAATAGATAAAAATGACAGACCCTAGTCACATTATATATGTATACACATACACACACATACACATTATAACCATATGAGTGCTAAATATCATTTAAAATTCTTATATTCAATCATTCACTCAACCATTTGACAAATAGGTATTTATTTAACTTCTACTACCGGCCCAGCCCTGTGCTAGCCACAAAGAGCCACAAAAGACAAAGCAAACAAACCCCAATGTTTCCCCCTTTTGACATTTACACTGTAGTGTATTTGAACAACCATGTGTATTTGAGGACCATGTTAGGGCTGATGACAAGGGAAGGACATGGGTGTGTGCAACTGCGTCAGGAGCCCTTGCCCTACTACATATATTACTAACAGAATCATGAACCCAAACCTTTCAGTGCCCTGGCTTTTCTAGGTAAGAGTTAAAACCATCTTCAAAAACTAGCAGTCTCCTTGAGCTCAGCTGTCTGCCGTGAATGAGAGTCAGAAGTGACATCTGTCATCGCAGATGACACTGGCTGTCAGAAACAATTGCATCTTTAAGAAAGGATGAAGAAAATTCCCCCCTCGTGCTCCCAAGCGAGTGTGCCAGGTGTAATTATTATGCAAGAAGGGACTTTTCAAATCAGCAGCTAGCGCTGAGCTCAGAACAGCGTGGAAAGCAGCAATCCCATCTATCAGGTGGCTAGCAATCTTCTCTTCTAGAAGAATGTATATTCTTCCCCAGTGATGGAATACACCTTATTTGTATCCAGTAGTGCACAGATCTTTCTAAAGAAAAAGGTGTATATGTAGAATTTTGTTGTTTTGCCTGACTACAATTTATCAACCCCCATCATTAGTAAAAGTACTCCAACTGTCTTTAGGAAATCACTCTCCCCTATGCTGTGTGATATGATACATGGGGGAGCAGGGCACAGACCTAACTCCTGAAGCACCCTATTTTCTTAGCCAGAGTGATTGGTTGAGAAATGGGGACATATTATAGGCTAAGCCAATATATTAAATCAAAACTAACCCTAGCACTTTACTTTGAAAAGACAAGAAATAAGGCATTCCAGGTCTGACTTTGAAACTGACTATAAGGTTGAACCCACTTGTAGCCTTCTTGTCACCCCATTAGAAGAGTGCATCTAAGGAAGGAGCCTACAGAGAACAGAGTAGCCAAGAGAAGTAGAGCGAGAACCTGGATTCCAGTGAAATAATTTTCAGATTAGAGCTTATCATGCCTAAAGCAGAACGAATCTTCTTTTTAAAATGAATTTGAACTGAATTCTTTGTTACTTGCACTTAATAAAATTATGATGGGTACAGATGGTAGATATGTAATCACCACTAGGCAAGTTCTTTGGGTTACAGGATGGTTTGAATTGTTTTACCCATCCTCTTTCTTCACCAATGACCAATAATAAGATAGCTGAATTTGTACTCAGAGTTGTAATAGTCCACAGTTCAGATACATAACTATTCTGTTAGACTTGACTTCCCATCAATTAATGTTATTAGTCATCCCACCCAAGGACATTTGAATTTTAGAAGATGACACTTGATTAAGACTTACATATCCCAAAGGGATGCATTCTTTTAACAATATGTGTCAGATGATTGAAATGTCTTTCCTTCCTCTCTCCTTATTGTTTATTGTTAAATGAAAATATATCTGAAAAAATCATAAGAAGAGAAACATTATAAAATATTTTTCCAAATTGTGCTATAGTCAGAACTTCTACCTTCTTCCTTCTAGCCAAATATTTACAAAAATTCTGGATTGCTGGCATATGGTTTAGGAATCCTATTAGTAAGTGACCATTAGCTTCTAGTTTAACGTGGATAAGTCCTATGAAGATGGGTAGTGCTGAAATATGAGAGGCTTGTAGAAACCCCTGACGGTACTCGGACATGGCAGGAGCCCTCTATCCTTATGCCACGGTCAAGAAATCAGTCAGAGTCTTCTGATTGCCCACAATGGGTATAGAATTCCAAATTGTTTAAACACGTAGGCTTTAAAGTTAGTCCTCAGCTCAAATATCAGCTCAGAAAACTAACAGTAGTGGAAGTTTGGACAAGTTAATTAATCCTCCAAAACCTCAATGTCCACATCAGTAAGATGGGCATAATCATAGTGCCTATCTCATAGGGTTGTTGGGGAGATTTATTGAGATAATATAAGTAAAAAGCTCGGGAACATAAGGAGTCCCAATTCACCAGAGGCACACATTTCATTGTGTTTGATTTCTTTAGAAGAATCTGGAAGGCATTAAGAACTGACTTCCATGGCCCATTGGTATGAATCTGAGATAGAACTTTTTCTTCAAACTCAGAGATCTTTCACTGCGTGGAGCAGCTCTTTAGCAAGGCTCGTCTACAGTCAGGGAAAGGCCAGATTCCTCCAATGCTCGGGGTATAAGAAATACCAATACAGGATTCTAAACAATAGTGGTGTGGATATGAATATATACATACATGAATGATTCACAGGGTACTTCAGGCAATGAAGTCTGATAATGGGGCCTTAGCTCAAGGTTGAAAGATGAACCTTTCCTTTAATCTTGTCACTGTGCCTCCATAACTACATGATAACCTTATTTGCACATAATCTTAAATGACTAAACTTTAGACCTTTCATGAACATGAAACCTAGATATAAAAACTCCCTCCCACTCCCAAAGTTCACTTCTTTTACCCAGTCCAACCTAGGTCCATATCACCAGAAATGGTATCTATGTGTAAAGGAAAAATATTGTAACATCACTTATCAATCATTTATCAGCCAACTATATAAAGCCATGATGCATCATATTTTTCTTTAAAAAAAAGTTATGCAATACTTAAGGTACAGCACAAGTTATCAAATATAATATGAGGAAAAATGTGTACTCATTTCTCTGAGTAAGAAACAAAATATTACTAAGATAGTCGAAGGCTTCTTTCATTACATTTTCTTAAAACAGGTCTAGTTGAATTGTAGAGAAACAGAAGGCATGTTATGGTGGGCATTTCATTCAGTCCCTCATAATTACGTAATCCATTGAGAATACATCTTAATATGAAGGTAACAAAGGTTTTGTCTACCACTCTGAGGCCAGAAGGCTTCCTGGCTCTGCAAATTACACCCTTCTTTTCCAGATCTTCCTCTCATCCCTGGGGCTTAATAAACACCCTGAGCCTCCTTCCACCCACACTATAGAACTGCAGCCTGGAACACTGCAGTGTAAAGTATTGATCCAATGACAATCTCTCAAGCCAAGACACATCCTAGTGGGACCTGGCTGAAAATGGCAAATCATCAAACAATAGGACTGAACTAGAATTTAGGTGCCATTCTGATCTGAGCTTTCTCTGTAAATCCCCTAAGCCCCCTTCTGACTTTTCAAAAAGCCCAGTGTATAAGCTACTACTATAAAAACAACTTTGGCCTGGGAGATTAACCCAAAAAAGCATATTTTAGGGCTGGATTAGCCATGATCCCCATCTCTCGCTTTCAGGAATGAATGTAAGTTATTAGGTATTGAAGTTGCCTGACAACTCCTTAATCACACTCATGCTTTTATCTGAGCTGGAGGATGGAAAGAAATACAAAGCTAGGGTTCAAGGTGAGTGTTTAAAGTAGTATAAATGCAGCGATGTTTGAGATGCCACTGGGCTCTGTGGTCTTTAGGTCCTGATGGGTGGACAACCACATTTACTGAGAACCCACGAAGCACACTTTACTTAGTGCTATCTGATGTATCAAAAGAAATGGAAAACTTTGTTAATCTTTTTTTTTAACCACAGAATTTCCAACGTGAAATATTCAGTTGGCATTTGAAAGTGTGCAATACCAGTGAAATCACTTTATAAATTTAACATCTCCACACCAATGAAAGGGATTTTCATTGTTATCAGAACAGTTTTTATTAATTTCTGTGTGACAACCTATTTTTGATCATTCAGTGCAAATGTCCTGTAAACAACAAAGAATAGGACAGTGGTCAGATTTGTGAGCCCTGGGGAAGGTGGTCCCCTGTAAATCTATCTTTTGGGATATAAATTTCCATAAAGACAACCTCAAATACAATCATTGAGTGTGTCTATGCCTTGCTGAAAGTCCCGAAGGGCACAGTACTTGGTTAAGAGGGATTGTAAATCTCCTGTGAAGAGTTGCCTACTAATTAGTTTCTTTTTAGTAAACAACTGTTTCTTTGTGAAGGTACTTAAGATGATCATACCTCATTAGTGTTAGGTAAGAGGTATTAGCCCTAGTGGGAGGTGGTAGCCCCTTCAGTCTGACACTTGCTTTTTAACATGTGTTATGTCCCTGTCTGAGTGCCAGGCACCCAGGGGATGCAGCTATAAAAGAAGACATGTTCCTCAAAGTCAAATAAGTTACACTTTTATTGTTATCCCAAATCAAGAATGCAAATGAGTATGATTCAGAAAGAGATATCCTGAACACTATTAGAAATTCAAAAAACGAAGAGAAAAATCCCATGGTTGAGGACTTCAGAAAAACAAAACCAACAACAACAACAAAACAACTTAAGTTTATCTATATGACCTAGACCTTGCACGATGGGTAGGATATTGACAGGTAAGGATAAAAGGAAAAGACATTATAATTAGAACGAACAACATGAGCAAGATACAGAGATTTAAAGTGTGGGATATTTCTAGGAAAAAAGCAAGTACTCCATTTTAATTACATCACAGGATATCCACTGAGGAAAAATGGAAAATGACAACAACATCAAGAGAACAACAGTAATAGAATAATATTGACAATGACCACAATAGCTAACATTTATTGAGCTGGCCATCATCTTCAGCTCTTTCTTTTTAATAACCATAGAATATGTGAGTAAATAAGCATTCTTGTACATCATTTAGATGCAATCTTTTGTTGGTGTCAGTTTGTTAATAGGAATCAGTAGGCAAAAAAAAAAAAAACAAAACATACATTTAGGCGCACCAGTTCCACATAAAGAAATTTATTTTAAGGTAATGGTCATATAAGTGCAAAGAGATAGATGTGCAGGAATGCTTACTGTAGCATTTGTTTATAAAATCACAGATTTGGAATCATAATTGCATATGTGTAGGTAAATAACTATGGGGATATTATCTATGCACTAAGAATTATAAAGAATATGCATTGAACCTCAAAGAACTTTCAAAATATATGGTAGAATGAAGGAGAAGATCTGTTGATCAGTTTGTATGGAATAATCCTAACTTGTAAAACAATTATATTTTCTATTTATATATTAAACAGAAAACAGAAGTCTGGAGGGATATAAACAAAACCTCTAAAACAATTATATATGGATATTTTGTAGAAGTGGATAATTTGTTCATCTTTATTTTCTCCTCTTTCTACCATAATCATGCATTATTTTTGTAAGTATAACATAAAACAATAAAGTATAAATACAATAATAATAAAAAAGCCCATGAACTTACGCTTTTAAACAGATAGATCCCGCTCTACATGTTTCCCTGGAATCGTTGGTAGCTTATCTAAATGATCTCAGGGTTTCAGTGGGAGTTCAAATCTCTATCAGGGGGCAAAGGAGACCTTCATCTTAACAGCAGGGAACCTCAGTCTATAGATTGGGTCAATTACATCCTTTTACATTCTTGAAATTCTGTGAGTTCTTATAGCAGGTGATGTAAAATTAGATGAGGGGGAAATGGTCACCAAATAATTTTGTTGGAATCTGAGAACTGGGAAGAATTTTAAAGGATGAGAGAAGAACCAAAAACTTTCAGACTGGGGAGAAAACTGGAAACCACAGCAGATAAAATATGGAAGGACCCAAAGATGTTCTTTGTTTCAAATAGATTATTTTTATTTCATTCTTACCACAACTGGATGAACTAGGTACTATTATACCAGTCTTAAAGATAAGAAAACTGAAGCCCAGATTCTCTAACTTTCTGAAGATTACCCAGTAGTAAGCAGTGAAACTTGCATACAAGACAAGCAGGTAGAAATTACAGATAATGATTTCAGTGCAGCATAGGGAAGAACAAGTATGAAATACTTGTATGTAGTGAGTTCGACACATTTGGAAGCAAGCCAGTACAGCTTAGATACCTATTTTTTTTGCATTTTTTTATTATGTTAATGTTAGTCACCATACATTACATCATTAGTTTTTGATGTAGTGTTCCATGATTCATTGTTTGTGCATAACACCCAGTGCTCCACGCAGAACGTGCCCTCCTTAATACCCATCACCAGGCTAACCCATCCTCCCACCCCCCTCCCCTCTAGAACCCTCAGTTTGTTTGATTTCAGAGTCCATCGTCTCTCATGGTTCATCTCCCCTGTGATTTCGCCCCCCTTCATTCTTCCCCAGCTTAGATACCTATTAAGCAGTGATTCAGAAGAGACACTACCACTGCTTTTGTTTATACTATTTGAACATAGAGTACCTTATAATCCTGAGAATTCTGTCATTTAGCCTTCTTGCCAAGAATGAAATTAGGTCTTCTCTTAACATTCAGATGAAAAGGGTTCAGAAACTCCCTTAGGGGCCTGAGATTCTAAGAATTGACAAAAGAACATTTTTTTGCATGTTTCTCCTTAATTCCTGCTCCTATAATGTTCTTTCTCTTTTTTTTCCTTTTTATTCTCCCCATTGTCCCTTGTCCAGATCGCCTTATTCCAGATCTGCTTCCCTTCCTTCCCTCCCACAGTTCTGTCTAACGCTCTATAGGACGCACATCCTAGGATGTCTCCATTTCCCTTTTCAGTACTCTTTAGACACTTTCAATCAATACGTAGCAGTAAGGATGCAGGAAAGAGCATACAGTGGGAGAAATAATGTCATAAAATACTGTTAGAACAGCATTCAGAGCTCCTTTGTTCGCAGAACTCAAAGGCACATTCTGTTATTTTTCTCTCAGCCTGGGTCCTGGAAGTCATTCTGCATTAGAGTAGGAATAGTGATCAAGGCCTGCTGTGATCTTAAGCAGTTAAAAAAAAAAAGACAAAATGATAACTCGGAGCAATAAGGAAGCATAGTGACGCACAACCATCTCTCAGATCTTCTCTATGGAAACAAGAGTTCGGGGTGGTTCTTGCTCCATTCACCCATTCATTCATGTATTCATCATGTCTCGCCTAACCATCTATCATGCATGTAACAGATTCCAAGTAAGAGTTGGAAGAACAAAGCTGAACAGAGAGGTTGTAGGAGTGGAATGGCCCCTAGCAATAAGTTAATGGATAAATAAATCTCACAAGAAAAATTGACATTTGTGACCACAGTTATAACACGAATTAATTCAATCCTATCTCTGCAAGGGAAGTCTTATGAATCCCCGTTTACAGATGAATTAAATGAGATTCAAAGAAGCTAAAAAAATGCCCACAAGGTCACACAGCCCAGGAGTGGAAGGGCCTGGACTGAGATGAAATTAAAGAGAACGTATCTCTACACTTTAGGGAAATTAATTTTTTTTCACCACTTCCAAGAGATAAATTCCAACAATAATTCTCCATGTTTGATGCCTTTAGAAAGCAGAAAGGCAAGATGAGAAATAAGGACAGGTTGGGGAGTCAAAGAAAAAGAGGGAAGGACATGAACCATTGCTGGTTTTCCTTTTCTTCACTCTCTCCAACACATGCAGGTCCATGTGTCTAGCTTGCACACATCATACTCAGGACCTCTTGCACTCACCGCACATTTTTGTCCTCATCCTGGAATATCTTTTCCTGATATTCCTATGTCTTGCTAATGGAGGCAAATCTGAATTGAAGCTCTGACTTTAGTTAAATCCATACTTAGGCTACCCCTGATTGTTTTAGTTCATACTGATGCAATTTTTCTGAACCAATATTCTAACAGATTCTATTAAATCCTACCATTCCAATGACCTTGAAGTTATACACAAACCCGGTTTGTCTCAACAACTCAACCTTAATAACCCAGACAATAGAAACCTTGGTTTCCATGTCTTCAATTATTTCCTGTTTCACAGCACTCTTGAGCATAGAATTTTTTTTTTAAGTCTTCACTGAGAGAAAGATATGATTAATAACAGTTGGCAAAAATTGGTAGTGGAATGTAAGTGGAAGCCATGTGGCAGCTCAATAGATTTGGCCACAATGTAGCATTCTTATGGGGTAGTTTCAGGCTTGTTCAATCAAAGCCATCTCCAGTAGGTTCTCAATATGACAGGTAGAGCCTCCAATCTGGAGGAAGCTTGACTGACAGCAGGAATGGGAAAAATCCAAGCCACTGATGATATCATCACTGAGCTTTGTCAGATACAGCCTATTAAGCTATAGTGGGGACTGCAGCCTTAGCCAAAGGAGGTACAGCGAAACAACACAGAGAAGAGGGCACTTTACAGCTGATAACATTTCTCACCAGGTGTTTGTTTTTGTTGTCGTGTTTAAATAACCCAGAGAATCCCAAATTTGGAGGAGTTTGTATTTGGGAGTGTGGAAGAAAATATTGATGGCCTGGGCCATAGAAAATGCTGAATTGGATAATTGGATTTTTTAAAATTTATTTGAGAGAGAGAAAGAGAGAGAACTAGCAGTGGGGAGGGTCAGAGGGAGAGAGAGAGAGAGAAAGAAGCAAATTCCTTGCTGAGCAGGGAGCCCGACACGGGGCTCGATCCCGGGATCCCGGAGATCATGACCTGAGCTCAAGGCAGATGCTTAACTGACTGAACCACCCAGGCATCCCAGGATAATAGTTTTAAATACGGAAAAAATCTTTTCTCAATTTTTTTGTAATAATCACAATATAACAGCTACTGATAAGACACATTATTAAGCTTAATTTACGTTATTAATATTCTCTCTGTAACTTTCTTAATCTTAGACAATCCACAAAACAATAAATCAAGCCCTGATTATTAGTGTTTGGCAATTCCGTGGTGTACAATCTCCCACCATGACCTGTTTCAAGTTACCACTGAAGGCAGAATTTTGAAGAGATACACTGTAACCCACAGACACAATAGATGTAATGCAGTGGAGTAATTAGGAAGCTACGTTTTGAGTACTTATTACCTTTGTGTTCAATAGAATTTATTTAATTATAAGTTTATATGATTTACATTTTAATAATGGCTGTGTCAAACAACCAGCTTGAAAAATTTCTGAAAATGAAACAATTAGCCCTTGCAAGCAAGGACAAGCAGACTTCAGCACACCTATCCCCTCTTGTACTAGTTACTATGTCATTATGTTGAGATCATTTTCATGGTACTACTTATGAAAATCTAATATTAGAGGATCTACTGTATATTTTATTGTCTATTTCCCACATATCTATAGAACAGTCATGAGAATAGCAACATTGCCGTTTTTGTATTATACCACCAACACCTGCAACAGCCCTGGCACCACGGTACAAGCTCAATAGAAATCTACCAGAGACTGAATGAATTCAGAATATAAAATACCTGCCAATTAATGTGCAAAAGATAAATCAACTAATAGAACCTGGTCTAAGGCAATGGCGGGCGTTTCAGATGAAGAAATTCATAAAGCCAATACACATAGAAGATAATCAACCTCAGCTGAAAATGAAGACGATGTCTTTGTTACCATTACTATGCACTCTGCTCCTACCCTGCCCACAGCTGGGGACCGTTTCTCACCACACCTCCCCATTTGAAGATGAAGCTAATTTTGAAAGAGTGATCTTCAAATGTAGCTGATATAATGTGGCCCTGATACTGGCAATTCAAGGGTTTCTCTTTGAAAAGAACAGTGTTAACCAATAAGGTATTCTTTACCTTGGCTGAGCATAAGCATTAACTGGGGCAGGGTGGGGGCAGGGGGGATCTGGGAGGGTATTAACAATAAGACATTTGACCACCACTGCTTCTCCTTATGTACATTAATTGAAGATTTTGTTCCTGAGCTTTTTTTTTTTAAAGATCTTATTCATTTATTTGAGAGAGAGAATGAGAGAGAGAAAAAGCACATGGGGGGGAGGGTCAGAGGGAGAAGCAGACCCCCTGCTGAGCAGGGAGCCTGATGCAGGACTCGATCCAGGGACTCCAGGATCATGACCTGAGCCGAAGGCAGTCGCTTAACCAACTGAGCCACCCAGGCGCCCGTTCCTGAGCTTTTTAGGATTATTTTTTTTATGTGAATCTTTGCTGCCCAGTGAAACCTAAGGTCTAACATATAACATGTAAGAAAACAGGCCTAGTTAACAACACTTCCTTTTATCTCCGTATGTATAAATTACTTATCTGAAGATTAAGTTTACTGAGCTTGAGAATTATAAAACCTTGTGTCTTAAAAATATATTTCAGGGCGCCTGGGTGGCGCAGTTGGTTAAGCGACTGCCTTTGGCTCAGGTCATGATCCTGGAGTCCCAGGATCGAGTCCTGCATCAGGCTCCCTGCTCAGCGGGGAGTCTGTTTCTCCCTCTGACCCTCCCCCCTCTCATTCTCTCTTTCAAGTAAATAAATAAAATCTTTAAATATATATATATATTTCAGGGGCTTCTGGTTGACTCATTCGGTAGAACTTGCAGCTCTTGATCTCAAGGTTTTGAGTTCAAGTGACACGTTGGGCATAGAGCCTACTTCACATATACATATACATATATATGTATATGTATATATATATATATGATCTGATCTTTTCCATTGTCTCTTTTGAAATATGTTTACACATCTAACACACAGATATGTATGCCTTTAGCTTTGTACAGACAGTTGACTGTGGTTATTGTAAGCATGAATGGCTAGCTGCCCCTAGCCAGCTGTGTGACCTTGAACAGATTCCCTAACCCCTTATGCCTCAGTTTCCCCACAGGGTTGTTGTGAGGATTAAGTGACTCTATACATGTTTAGTCCTTAGAACAACCTGGAAGGTCATGAGTCCTCTGTTAGTATTGCTGTTACATTATTAACCATCAGGATAGCTGCAGCTCCAGAAATGTATATCCTTAGAGGGGAAGAAAAGGCCAGTACTGAAAAAGAAAAACCAACTGACGATTCTAAGAATTGCATCAATCCATATCAGCATCTGTACTAGCCAGCCATTGCTAGCTTGCTAATAACTGCAATTTAGCCTTTGCATAAATCACCTGATGTGTTGCATTGGTTCTCAGCAACTCTGCAAAATAATAAGATCCTCTTCAAGACTTCCAATGAGATGAACTTCAGGTGATTTCTTATTATTCTGGAACCCATAAAGAAAATTTCAAGTGGCAGCCAGCACCATCTTTCAAATGACTTTTCAGAAATGGGGGAAGTTGTACCATTTTCACTTCAAATCATTCACCAGGGAAGTGAAGCAGATTCTAAAAGGGAACTAGGTCACCAGGAAAAAAATTCTAAAGGCCATTTATACGACACTGCCATGATGATCTTGTAGACAATTGATCAAATTGTCCCATATTCCCCCCAAAGCTTGAGGTTTTTGATAATTCAGTTTAAGTAAAGTAAAATAGCAATATGGCTTATTCTAAATAACATTGCTTGGCTTCACATAGGTTTTGTACTTTATAAAAATAAGATCATATTGGATAATTCATAGAACTATAATTTATTTCATTTCTGTCTATTTTGCCTTGGTATGAATTGGCTGAAACTCATTGGATATTCTATTTTTGGTGGGCATTTGGGTTTTGTTTAATTCTTTGTTACTACAAGCAATAGTTGTATAATCTTTCTTGTATATACACATGTGTTAAAATTGTAAAGAAAGTAGGAGAATGATAAACAGAAGATTCAGGATAGTGTTTCCTCTCAGAGGTGAGGGAGGGAAATGAGCATCAGAGAGAGGGTTGCAGGGTCATCAAAGGTATGATAATATTTGACTTTCTTAAGGTGGGGTATAAATTGTGTGTGTGTCTTTATATATACATACATATATAGAGATCCATGCATTTTATTATATATATGCATATACACATACACACACACACACTTAATTTTTTTTAAATTTGAGATAATTTTGAAATAATTCACACAGTATTTTAAGAACTAGTAGAGATCCCTTATATCCTTCCCCAATCTTACCCTAGTGGTAACATCTTATGTGACTGTAGTATAATGTGACAACCATGTAATTGGTATTGGTACAATCTATAGACTTGATTCATATTTCACCAGTTTTGTGTACACTCATTTATGTGTGTATATATATTTACTTCAATGGAATTCAGTCACAAGTGTAGATTCATATAACTATGACCACAGTCAAGATACAGAACAGTTCCCTCATAGAGGTCCCTCATGCCATGTTTTTATAGCCATAACCACCTCCTTTCCTTCCCTTCTTCCTAACCCCTGGAAGCCACTAATATGTTCTCCATCTCTACTATTCTATCATTTCACAAGTGATAAAAATATGAATAAAACAGTGTATAACCTTTTGAGACAGGCTTTTCAAACTCAGCAAGTTTAAAGTTGTACCCAAGTTGTGTGTATCAATAGTCAATTCCTTTTTATTGCTGAGTAGTAATCTGTACATGTACTTTTAAATTGTGCCATTATAAAAAAAGAAAATGTAATGGTTTCATTAGATGGTAGAGTTTAAAGGTTGAGATAAAACAATGAGAGAGAAGATTTTCAACTGACCCTTGCTTTTTAAATGACACATTTTGAAGCAAGAAAAGGAATGTATAATTGGCTGCGTGGGGATGTGTGGACTAGGAAGAACTATATGTGGCCTCAGGAGCCCAACTTTGAGATTTTGATTTCTGTTAATATATGATCAGGTCATTACAACTAAGAATTTTCCATTACTGTAATCAGAGGAAAACATAGATTCCCAGAGAATGTTAACTGTTGATTTGACTGAGTTCACTGCATGGGACGCACTCAAGGAGGGTGGGCTGGTAAAGTATGTGGGCTGGTAATTCTAACAAAATTTGGAAATCTTGATGTTTAAGCCAAAGGGAAACAAGTTCTATGAGGCTTCTGTCCTCCCATCATTTTTACTCATTTTTTCATGTAAGAATTTATCTATTCATTCATTCAACAAACATGCTTAAATGCCAACTGTATGCCAGCACTAGGATCTAGTTCCTGCCATAAAAAAATCAAATGGCCTAAAAAAAAGAGAAAGACCAAAATAATTGCAATTCCCTCTTACTAGTCATATACTCTTACCAACCCCGATATTTCTCTCCAGTTCAGATGAGAATATGGAGGCACAAAGAAAGGAAGCAATTTATATAGGGTCACATAGATGGAAATCGTGGGTCATTGAAAATATCAATGTGGGGCATCTGGGTGGCTCAACCACATAAGCATCTGATTCTTGATTTGGGTTCAGGTCATGATCTCAGGGTTGTGAGATCGAGTCCTGCATTGGGCTACAGGCTGGGTGTGGAGCCTGTTTGAGATTCTCTCTCTCCCTCTCCCTCTGCCCCTACCTAAATAAATAAATAAATAATAAAATAAAGTGTCAATGCAATGTAATAACCTCAGTGATAAATTTCTATACAGAAGTAATTCTGGAGATGGGGTCTTCAGACCCAGGCGTCAAGCCTTTAGACAGTTTTTTCTTTTTACCAACTTCAGAAAGTTTACTTATGACTCTACCATATTTTTTTCTTAAATATATTGTTATATTTTGTGTAATTATTATGGTTAAAATTGCCCCGAACTATTCATTGTTAGGCATTTCGGAAAACTGAATTCCTGAGAAAGGCTGAGCCTTCTCTATTTAGCTTCCCAGAAGATTCCCATGAACATAAGTTTGGGCACCATTCTAGAGAGTTTCTGTCAACTATTCCATTATTGGAAATTGATTTCCTTTCACAGCATGTAGGGAAGTTAGCTCAGGTTATTCTTTTATCAGAAGGAAGTATTGGGCAAGCCAGTGTGAACCCCCAGAAACCTTCCTTTTTTTTCCTTTTTCTTCTGTTTTCTTTCTCTATTGTCTCTCAAAAGTACGAGTAAAATGGCTTCCTTTCATTCCTTTGTTTTGACATTGCACTGGTACAGACCATTTCCTGAGAAAAAACAAGAGGGCAGCAGACCAATAAAAAAGAAACCTTAACCAAGTTGCTTAGGGAAAGGTCTTCTGAGCCTCTGAGAGAGCAAAGCATGAAATGCCAACTCTTCCCTTCCCAGGTTCCTTTAGGAGCGTTGATTCAGAGTTCCAGCTGTTACCCTGCCCTGAACATCATGGTCGGTCAAGAACACTCTAAGTCTAGCCAGACTGCCCACAGAAGAGGTTTGTGTTTTTTGTTTTTCTTTTGGGGGTGGGGCTTCATCACCTCTGAGCCTCATGGGTGGCACAGCTCTAGCTGTGATGGTGCCCACATCAAGCCCATGCAGGCAGAGATAAAAGGACCCGGCCACCTGCTTCGTAATTCAGTCAGTTGTAGAAGACAGACCACAGAGCAAGGAGGCTTACCTTACTTGGACTTACTTGGTCAGAATTCTCTCTCCCCAAGTCATACACTCTTTTACTAACACCACTATTTCTGTCTGGTTTCCAGATGAAAAAGTTAAGCCATAAAAAGTGTACGAAACTTACCCAGGGTCATTATAGATTTAAAATACCAGTGAATTAACACAAGGAGTTTGTTTGTTTATTTATTTGTTTGTTTATTTATTTGTTTGTTTATTTATTTATTTTTCAGTAGGCTCCATGCCCAGCATAGAGCCCAATGCAGGTCTTGACTCTGAGATCCAGAACTGAGCTGAAATCAAGAGTCAGATGCTTACCCCACTAAGCCACCCAGGCGCCCTTAACACGAGGCGTTCAGTACCTGGAAATGTGAGCCAGAAAATGAAAGAAGCATCTAATCTGGCACCTTTAATTAATTAATTAGTTAGTGAGTTCATTTTTCTTTCTTTCTTTTTTTTTTTAATTGAAGTATGGTTGACACACAGTGTTTGTTACAGTACTTTCAGGTACACAGCATGTGATTCCACAACTCTGCATGTTATGCTATGCTCACCACAAGTGGCACCTTTATTTTAAAGATGAGGAAACGGCAGTCCAGACAGGCTAAGAATATTATCCAAGATCACATAGAGACAGAAACCCCTACTCTCCAAAGCTATCACTTAGGCCACCGACTCTCAACTCTGGCTGCACATTAAAATTACTGGTGGTGAGGCAAGGAGCTTAAAATCCAAACAAACAAACAAAAACATAAGGACACGGATTCTCAGGATCCAGTACTAGGGATAGGATTCTGATTGGCTGGTGTGAAGCGAGGTCTGGGCCTCTGTGTTGTTGTTATTGTTTTTAAAGATTTTATTTATTCATTTATTTGAGAGAGAGAGAGAGAGTTCAGGTAGAGAAATACCCAAAGGTCTAGCTCTTACAGTGTTTTGCTTGTTTGTGGTCAGAAAGCAACATCTGCCACCCAGATCCCTGGACTTTTCCCAGATATTTGGCAGACACTTATCTGGGGTTGGTCGGCTTCGCTGTGAGTAAACATGTGCTCTGGCTTCTTTTGTGCTGAATAATGGTTTCATAGGATCTAATTTCACAGATAAAGTGCAGTATTGATCATTCTATTTTAGGATTTGGTACACAGATATTGGAGCAAGAATTGGTGAAATGCAACTTCAGGGAGAAATAATTCAGTTTCCCATGGAAATATTCTGCTTCTAAATTTGTAGGGAAATCAAATGTGTGAGTCAGGCAAGATTGTAATACCATTAGCTCTAAACTATTTAAATGACAAATAGGGTTATAAAGACAGGGTTAAATCTGGGACACTCACTCTTTAAGGGAGACTTCAGATGTGTGCTCCGCCTTGGAACAGAGCCAGGCAGATGGTAATTAATAGCATTTTCCCATAAGGTGGAATAAAATGAAAAAGATTTGTAAGTGCTTACCTCTTTACCCATGGAGAAGTAAATAAAAATACCATTTATCTAATATTTCAAAGAGATGAAAATAAGTATATTTTTGGATAGCAAAAATGTCAAAATTTTACTATAATCATTTTTTTGAAAATTCTTTAAAATATATTATCCATTTTCCCTCCCATCTTATAAAAAGTGCACAGCCTTTTTATGCTGATTTGAGGCTTAAATAATGGCAATTAGTTACAGGACTGTGTATAACGAAATAATACTCTCCAGCATTTCTGACTTGTTTTTTTCCCCTAAACTGAAACTAAGTGGCCCAGCCTACTGTTCTTTGAGTTCATTTATCTTTGCTGTTTCTCACAATCACTTCCCCTGATGCCTATGAGCTTATTTCTAGTGGTCTTGCCTTCTATTTTATTCTTCTTGCTTCATCTCTCTGTTGAAGTCTGAGAATCTAGGTGACTAAGCTTGTTAGAACTGTTTTCAACATAAGAATAAACAGGTTCTGAATGAAACAGTGGAGGATTCTTCTATGACTAAGGGAAAGAGTCACATTGTCTTGATGACTTGTATTTTCACTCTTGAGAGTTCTTAGGCCCCAGGATAACGTGATCAAATCAACGTTAGATTAGTGTGGTTTTACTGTATTTTTTAAGTAAAATTCGTCTTGTTATCTACCCTGAAAAATAATAAAATATCTAGGTCAAATTAATTATGCTTTTTAGTTTTATATTTGGCACCAAATTATAACCACAGAATACTCCTGAATTGGGAAGGCAGATATTCTTATTCCATGGATATGATTGCTCAAATGATTTACTGATTTTCCAAAAGCAAGCAAAGAGACTCAAACTTGGCTGTGTAGGTCTTGGAAACTGAGGCCTCATCCCAGAAGAATTATATCAGAATCTCTAAACGCTGCAGCCTAAGCATCAGCATTTTTTAAAAGCTGCCATTTTCAGTAGCACCAACATGTACCAAAGAGCAAAGAATAAATCTAACAAAAGATATGCAAGGCTATTTACTACTGAACACTATAAAATTCTATACAAGAAAATTTAAGTAAATTTATCATGTACACAGTAGGAAGAAGACAATATTCTAAAGTTGTCAATTCTCCCAAACTGATCGATATATTCAATACATTCTGTATCAGAATCCCAGCAGGTTGGTTTTGGTAGAAACCGACAGGTTAATGCTAATTAAAATGAAATGCAAAAAGCCATGTGTAATCGAGAGTATCTTGAAGAAGAACAAATCTTCTGGACTTACACTCAGATAGCAAGACCTATTATGAACCTATAATAGTTAAGCCAGTGGTGGTATTAGTGCAAAGATGGAACAGAAAAGAGAGTCCAGAAACAGACGCAGACCTACATGGTCACCTGATTTATGACAATGGAAGGCTGTCGTGAGTTGGGAAAGGTAAATAAAGCTGGGTCAACTGGACATCCAAATAAAAAAAAAAAGATGTATCTTGACTCCTATATCACATTACATGCAAATGCTAATCCCAAGTGAATTGCATATCTAAATGAAGATAACAGAATAGTAAAAACTTTCAGAAGAAAAAAGTAAGAAAATACATTTATGAACTTAAAGCAGGTAAAAATTTCATGAATTGACACTAAAAATACTAACTATAAAGAAAAAAGCTGATAAATCAGGCTACATTCAAGTTAAGAACTTCTGTCCATCAAAACAAGGAGTTAAGAAAGTTTAAAAGAAAGCCCTAGAGTGGGGGAAGATAATAACAATACACAAATGCAACAGAGATTCATATCCAGAATGTATTAAGGACTCCCACAAATCAAGAAGAAAAAGACAGAAAATTCAATAGGAAATTGGGCATAAGACTAGAGCAGTAACTTTAAAACGGAGGTTATATAAATGATCAGTAAGTATAGAAAAAAGTACTCAACTTCATTAATTACCAGGGAAATGCACCTTAAACCACAAGGCAATATGACTATATACCCACCAAAATGGTGGAAATGATGGACACTCAATACCAAGTATAGATGAGGATATGGAGCAACTAGAACTCTTACACACTATGGGTGGGCAGGGGTACCAGCATGACCACTTTGGAAAACGGCTTGGCAATATCTACCAGAGCTGAACATATAAATGCCCTGTGACCTAGAAATTCCATTCCCAACAGAAAAACGTCCCAACAGAAATTTCCCTATGTACACCAAAAGACATGTCCAGAAATGTTCACAACAGGGCTTAAAGCAGAACAGGAACCAATTATCCATCAAGAGTGGAATTTTTATATTCACACAAAGGAACACTATAAATAGTGAGAATCAACATACTAACACTTCACACAATATGGAGAAATCTCACACACAATATTGAGGGAAAGAAGCCAGACACCAAAGACTATATTCTAATTGTTCCAATTATATAAATGTCAAAAACAGCCCAAACTCATCTATAGAGTTTTTGTTTGTTTTATTTTTTGCATATAAAGGATTTATTTTAAATATTTCATCTATAATGTCAGAACTCTGGAAAGTGTTTACCCTGTGTCAGGGCTAATGAATGCAAAGGGGCATAGAAGGAGCTTCTAAGATGCTAATAATGTTCTGTTTCTTGATGTGTATCCATGTGTATCCATCAAGCTGTACACTAATGATGTGGACACTTCTCTTTGCACATGTAATATTCAGTAAAAATTAGAATAAATAGAAATCTCTCTGGGTGATTCTACTATGTAGCCAGAGTAGAAAACCACCTGTCTAGAGCTCATATCAGGTTTCCTCCCTCCCTCTCTTCCTTCCCTCCCTAGACCCACCTACTCAAGTCTTCCTCTCCCTAACTCTGGCTCCAAAGTGTCAAGCACTCTCTGGGTACAAAAGATAAAGATAGGAGGAAGCCATCATCTTGCCTTCAAGAAGCTAAATGTTTTCTCATCTATTAACTTCAGCCTGCCACCTGACAATAAGATTCACCTGTCTACACTGCAGTTGTTACAAGGTAAAGTTGTTACTAATTACAGCTGCCACAGATATCCTCATGACCCTCCTGAATAATTATAGTACTATTACACAGGACATGACCATACCATGGGCAGGCTCAATTGCAACAGGTATTAATTACATAGGATTGTATTGGATACGATTTGACTCCAGATGTAGCAAAGTATGTATAATAATGAACTGAATTACTGGTACCCACATGATGTTTCCATTGTATCTGGTGCAAGGGTCATTCCACAGCCAGTGGATGGTCCTATTCCTGGTCAATACCACATACATGCTTTCCTGACCATAAATTTTGATAATTCTCATTTTCTTGCTCTTTCTCAAGCAGTGTGTGAAAATTAGAAAATTCTGTTTATTATTTCTTCTGCTTCTCTCAACACTCTCACTTTGAAATACACAAACAAAAATAAGCAATGTTTTCCAGAATCTAGACTGCATTTTCAAAACACTTCTCCATGCTCAAATCTTTGTGCTCAGGTGCTTCCAATAACCAAGGTACCCAGCTGACATAGAAAGTCAAAGTCAATCATCTTTATCTTTCACAGCACACTCTATCTTTTAAGAACATGGTCACCGATTATTTGACCATCGTCATTATGCCAAGGTTTGCCTTCATAAACAAACAAAAGATGACCTACCCTTGACCTGAATCCTGCCTTTAGTTTACAACCTCTCTGACTGTTATAAGAAGAAAATCTAAATACTCTGGTGGAAAAGGGCCCTGCGAAGTTACCAATGACTTCACCCTTGGGCACAAATTCCTTTCTGCCTATACCTTCCCTTTAACCTAGATGAACCATCCTGATAAGAACACTTATAAGAACCCAGGAAAGGGATGTTCATTAGATCATTAGTTCACTGATTGCTACTTACCCATTCAGGTCCCAGGCTATATGTTACTTTCCAGAGCAGCCTTCCCTTACCTTTCCAGAATAGTTTAGGTCCCAATATTATTAACTTTCACAGAATCATATAATTTTCTTTATAGCACTTAGTCCAATTGCAACTAATCCATTTTGTAATTATTTTTCTCATTCACTGATGTATCTCCAGCAGCTTGCACAATGCCTGGCTCAAAGTTAGATGCTCATTCACTCATTATTGAGTGAATGAGTGAATGAATGAATAAGAGATTCCTATAATGTTTTTTCAAGGTTGGAAAGTTTTTTTCTTTTCTTCTCTAAGATTATTTTCTCTTACTCTAAATAAAGTATGTCATCTCTTGCTCTGTCCTTAGTAGAGATGAATGGCAAACAGGTGGCCAGCAGCTCCCATGTCAGAGCCCTTCATATAATCATTAATCATGACAAAGAGACTTATTCTGAAGTTTTATGTCTTAGTGATTTTCTCTGAAGGAGAGCTAGGTCATGGTGTCCATCTCAAAAAAAAAAAAAAAAAAAGGAGATATAAGGAGTGAAGTCATCCGTATTCTCTTGATTGGCATTGGGACCCTGATGTGTCTGAGATTTTTCTTGAGATATTGACTAAGTCCTTCCAACCTTCTAATCTTGGGTCTCTTCACAAATTATGAAACTGGATGGAAGGCAGCTATGCACACCACTATACCACCAACACTATGAAACTGGATGGGATCAAACTAAGGGTACCCTGTATATATGTATCTTTTTTAACTTTATTCATCCATTTACCAAATATTTTTAAGAAAATAGAATGTGCTTAGTCTTGTCCTAGGCACTAGAGACCTAGCAGGGATAGAAAGAAATAGGGTCCTGCCTTCAAGGTCCAGTCAAGACTGGGGAGAAAGGGTGGTTACAGAAATCTTTCTGGTATAGGAGTTGCCAAGATCAGTGATTTAGCACCTATCCTAATCATCTACAGGGCTTAATAAACAGAGATTGCTGGACTAGACCCCCATTTTCTGATTATCTAAGGGAGCCTGAGATTCTGTATTTTTTTTACAAGTTCCCAGGTGATGCTGATGCTACTGATCTGGGGACCATACTTTTAGGGCCACTGACCTGGATGAAATGGAATATTAAGTTAGAACATAGTTAGACTTAATAAATATTTGCTGGATGGATAAATGAATGGATAGATCAATCAGCCAATCAGTTGAAATCCATCACTACATCAATAGCATAAAACCCTAGTAAAAGGAGGCCACAGAAGTGGATTTTAAAGTGGTTTATTTATTGCAAAGTAAGGAAAGACACTGCCCCCTCTCTCCCTGTGGTCCCTAACATGACTCATCACTAACAAATGGTATGGCTGGAATTAATTAGGTTGCTTTTCTTATTTATGTCTTGCTCTATCTGGAGTTGCAATGGGCATTGCCTCTTCTAGAGTGTAATTTGGGCTGACTCATTTCCCAAGTCACTGATAGAAAGGTCAGCATGGCTCCCATTTACAGCCAAAGGCATACAAGGAACTATCAATCATAAGTTGCACATCAGAGAGATTAGCCACCTTCACTTGTATTCCTTCTTGGCCACCTTGCCAAGAATCCAGCAGGTCACTTCAACTAAAGTTTAAAAACTCACATTAGTATATGTCTGTGGATGGAATATGCAGTCAGCAGCATAGAAATTACACTACTATACGGCTATCTGGGTGTCACAGTCAGTTAAGTGTCTGACTCTTGGTTTTGGCTTGGGTCATGATCTTAGGGTGGTGAGATGGAGTTCTGCGTGGGGCTCTGCGCTGAGCATGGATTCTGCTTGGATGTCTCTCTCCCTTTCCCTCTGCCCCTCCTGCTCACACACTCTCTCTCTCTAAAAATACAAAAGTAAATCTTAAAAAAAAAAAAAAAAGAAATCACACTAGTCTAATAGAGTACTTAAGTGCCTAAGCTTTGTTTGCATTCAGAGGTGGGTGTAAGTCCTGATTCTGTCACCTAGGAGTTAGGTGATCAACAACCCTAATCCTCAATTACTTGGTCTCTAAAACAGGCATAATGGTAACAATGAACTCATGAGATTGCTGCACATAATGTGCATAACGTGTTTAGCACAATACTAACTTCATATTAACCATTCAACCCATTTTAGCTAGCACTGTTACTCATTAGCTTCTCAAACAGTTTTCATCTATTAATGCTTTTATACATTATCTTTTGTAAATAACAAACTTAGATTTGGCATGTACCCTTCGATTGCCTTTAGACTGGGTCTAGAGGAAGAATTTCACTGCTTGGATTTTCAATTCTGAGCCAAGGAATGGAGTGATTCATATGCAGTGAACTTCTTTTTGCCACATAGTATAAAGATTTCTACTCTGGGCCAAGATTCATTCCCTGCTAAAGGTACCAAGAAAAAAAGCTGTAGAAGAAAATTACTGTCTTCCTTATAATCAGCTTTAAAAGGTAAAGATACAATACTTCCAGTTTCCCTTCCCCTGCCCCTAAATCTTTTCCTGAATGGAGCAGTATTACCTAGGATATGAGCAACCTGAATAAATATTGTTCCATATCAGCCTGGGGGTCAAACACCCCTGATTTCCACTCCTGGCTCAGCCACTACAAGCTGTGTGATCTTGGAAAACTCACTTAAGCTCTGTAAGTCTCTATTTTTATTATTCTTAAGGTAATAATATTACTAATAAGTATTGTGAGAATTAAATCAATGTTTTCCAGTACCTGAAGAATACTAAGCGCTACATAAATGTCAGGGATGTGAACTCTTAGCATCTTATTCTGTTGTGTTACCCTCATTTTAATATTTCTGGATTTGTTGAAGGAGCCCATGCCCTTCAGTATTGGAATGGTTTCAATTATATCCCCTTTCAACCTCCTCTTTTTTAATATAAAAGTCCTAATCCTTTTAAAGAGCCCACATCTCTTTCATCCCTTTCAATGTTATAGTTGCCTGGCAATTTCTCCTACAGTTGCTTCTTCAGTCTTTCTGGCAACACTAAATAAGACCTTTCTAAGGTAGGCCTTTCATCTACCCTGCGAAATACAGGGCCTTGTCCATAATAGGCCCTCGATATATATTTGTTGAATAGATGAATGAATAAGTGCAGCCAAGACATTCAAAAGTAATCGTGGCATTAAGCAAAAAATAAGGCAGCTTTGTTCCTCTGTAGACATGCAATGGGGCTAAATTACCATATCCCCTTCAAAGAATTGTTCCAAATCAGTCACTCATAAGGAATTGAACAAAGCCCTATTAATCAAATGCTATTATAAAACACAAGGGTGGGAAAGGGGACTGTCTCCTCTGCCTTAGGCGCCTTTTGGTTATTACTCTGGCCAAAAATCCGTATCACCTAGACAGAGCCAAGATCAAAAGGAAAACACCTCAGCTCACATCTCCAGGTGCCTTTGTTGACTGAAAATTGGCAAAAACCCAACTAGTTTGGAATCCCACGGACTGCTAGTGAACTTTTGAAAGGTGTATTAGATCATTTTACTCTCCTGTTTGGAGCTATCCATTGACATTCTGTGACACCTGAAACCCAGACTCCTCAAGGGTCCTGCTTACCTTTTTGCTTAATTATCATTGTCTCAGAGAGCCAACCCCTCACCCCACCCCTGATCTATCCCTTAAGACAGAAACCTGCAAACCTGTTCTGTGAAGAGCCAGAGAGTGAATATGTCAGACTTTGGGGACCATCCCATCTCTGTGCCAATTACTCAACTTTGACATTGTTGTAGGAAAGCAGCCATAGAAAATGCATAAATTCATGACTGTGGCTGTGTCCCAATAAAATTTGGAACCTAAAAAGCAGGTGCCTTTCTGGATTCGGCCTGTGGGCCATAGAATGCCAACCCCTTCCCTAAGATAAGACTCCTTCCATAACTCCCAATACCTATATCCTGCATTTAGTTGTTCACCTTTGTTACTTCTCTGGTTCGGTCACTAGAATATGACCTTCATGAGGACAAGACCTTTGTCCCATTGACTGCGATGTTTCCAGCCCCTAGGACATTTCCTAGCACATAGTATATGTGCAGTTGAATGAATGATCTCATCTCCTATGACTTTTACTGTCACTCACTGCTCTGACTTTCCTTCAGTTCTCAGGACATTCCAGATTCATTCTTGCTTTCTGGTCTTTGCACTTGCCTTTGCCCTCAGCCTGAAGCATCCTTCCTCCTTGCTTTTCATGTCCACCTCTTCCATTCATTTAGTTCTCAGATCTTTGAAGTAGCCTTTCCTGATCATGCTAAACAAGTTTCTCAGAAGCTTCAGGGGCTATTTTCCTCATAACACTTAGTAAGATGTGGAATTTTTTTTTTATTTGATTCCTGTTCATTGTCTCTCTTGACTTCAGAAAGTTGATCAGCCTCCTTAAAGCCTAGAAAAGTATATGACACATAGGAGATTTTCAATAAAGATGTGTCTAGAACAGTGCTTTTCAAACTTCAACTTGTATATGAATCACCTAAAGATCTTGTTAAAATGCAAAATCTGAGTCAATAGGACTGGGACAGGGCCTTGAAATCCCATGTGTCTGACAAGGTCCTAGGAGATACTGATGCTGTTGGTCCATGGACCACACTTTGACCAGGGAGAGTCTAATGAATATTTTTGACTGCCTCACCTCTAGGGCAGGAAGTGGACTGTAGGCTGAGGATGCTTCAAAACACATTTGAGATGTTTGCCAGCCTGAACCAAAGATCAAAGTGAGTGACCAATTCCATCCTTAAAAGCCAGGCCCAATGTAAAATGGTAAGGACAGATTTTCCTGAGTCACTTAAGTGGTTTTGGCCTCAGGCACCAGGTCTTCAATGAACGGGAACTGGCAACATTCCCCATATTAAATTCACCTTGAAAATGCTGAATCATCCATGGGGAACAAAAATGAATCTGTCTTCATTCTGTGTTCAGTTATGTCTCCATTTCTTTCAACCACCCTATTGCATACATTAGGGGAGTTACTTGCTCTACACCTCCATGTGGTAACCCTGAGAGACCTCCTATTTTTGCAGAGCCACAGATCATGTTGCTAGTGTAAATGGTGCTGACTTGACCTAAAAGAGAACTCCCCACCTCAAAACTGAAAGGGAATGTATCCAACAGGGAAATATGATATTAGAGTGATTAAGAGCTGTTGTCTGGAGTCTGATTACCATTTAAACTCTGCTTGACCTGGAGCACAGTACCTACACTTTTAATGCCTCTGTTTCTTCTTCTGAAATGGGAAGTAATAGTACTTGATGTTTAGCATTGTTGTGATAATTCAGGGACGCAATTCTTGTAAAGAACTTGGCATAGTGCATGACACGTGTGAATATTAATTAATAATAGCTACAATTCTTACTCTGCTTCACCATAAAATATTGTTATTATATTTATTGAAAGTTATCTCATGTTTTAGAATTTGAAAAGTAGCTTGGCATGGAATATTTAACACAATTATTTTAACATACCAGTTAAGACATAGAATGCTTACTAAGTACCAGGCATTATATTAAGAGCTATTTTATCTCATTTAATCCTAAAAATAAATCTATGAAGTAGATATTGGTTTCTCCATTCTGTAGATGGGGAAGCGGAGGCTTCAGATGGCCAAGAGGTTTGTTAAAGTTTACCCAACTAGCAGGTTGGAGCAAAGGTTTGAGCCCAGGTTTGGCTGACCCCAGGCTCTAGCAGTTCTCTACCACCTTGCTGGTTACGACGTACATGTAAGTATAGATTTCGATGTCTTGGCTCTTGAACAGGAGATCTTTCCATTACACCACCAACTCTTGGGGTGCTTTTCTGTTCTGTAAGTGAGAAAGTCTGTATAATGATCATTAAACATACTTTCAAGTCTAGCAACTTAAGCTTCTGAGCTCTATTCTGATGGGTTTTGCCAGCTTGTTTTCCATTTGTTTGTTTGTTTAATTTTTGTCACTGTAGACATGTCCTGTTTGACAGAGCTTTGGCCCAATGAATACTACAACTTTAATCCTCAAGAATGCTCCCTGATGGCCATACTATCCCTTATGTTCTAGTTATCTATTGCTAATAATTAGCAACCATATCAAAATTCAGTAGTATAAAACAACAGCAGATTCTGTGTGTCAGGAATTAATTTGGAAAGGGCATAGCAAGGGCAGCTCTTCTCTGCTTACAACATCTAGGGTTCCCTGGGGTTTGAGGATGACTCTATTGTCTAGGGGCTGGAGTCATCTAGCAGTGTCCTCACTCACATGCCTGGCACTTGGGCTGGAATGAATCAAAGGCTAGACTCAGCTGGGACCATGGACCAGAGTGTCTACATGTGGACTCTCCATGTATCCTGGACTTCTCACAGCATGGCAACTCGGTACTGAAAGCAGTATCCCAAATGGGAACATGTGCAGAACAAGTGTTCTCTCAAGTCATCAGTCTCATACTTGAGAGTCATATGGTATCACTTCCTTTGAATTCTATGATACAAGTGAATCACTAAGAAATGCCCAGTTTCAAGGGGAGGAGAAATAGATTCTACCTCTTGATGGAGGAAACAAAGCCACAGTGCAAAGAACATGTGGGATGGGAGATATTGTTGTGTCAACCTTTGGAAGATACAATCTGCTGCAATCTTCAACTCCATACTTTCCCTTTTTCATCATACTTTGCAAGAGGCCAAAACTTCTCTGCTGGCCTCAAATGATCTGGATAGGGAGAAAAAGAACTTACCCAATTTCTTGAATACCTTCAGAAAAAAATTACCCTTCCATATGTAGCATGTCTTCAATTTGTGAGCAATAGTATTTAATGGAGGCTTTTGGAGTTATCAAGATGTCTTTGTTAAGAACAACCAAGGGGTTCCTAAAGTGAGAAAAATTCGTATGGAAGAATTTTAATGAATAACTCTATTTATTTGCAACTTTACGGTTACAACATGCATATAATCCTTACAACCTAATGAGGTAAAAAATATTCCAAGTTCTCTATAATAAGAAAAAAATTGAGGCTTAGAATCACCAAGTAACAGTTCAAGTTTTACCAAGATAGGAAGTAGTAGAGCAAGGGTGCAGGCCCAACTCTTAGACATCCATAGTCATTCAATGGTAATCTGATGATCCTCCTTGGAGCATTTAGTTTCAAGCTCTCTTCTTTAATCAGGACTCTTCTTGTTTCAGGTGACAAAAATAAAACTAAGTTAACTCATTTAAGTGGCAAATCATGCCAGTTATAGGAGCTTCAGACATGGCTGGATCCAGGAGCTCCAGCAATGTCCTTAGAGTCTGTCTCTCTCCATCTCTTGATTTTGTCTTCTTTTTTGGTTTCAGTCTTAAGCAGCCTTTCCCCGTGTATGTGGTGATAAAGATGGCCACCACCAATTACAGGCCTATATATTATCACTTGAGCATAGCCAACAGGTGTTTAGCTTCTCTTCGCTACAAATTTGAGAAAGTGTCTCTTTTATTTCTTATCTGGATTAAATTTTAATTGATCTTGGTTGAATCACAAATCCATTCGTGAATCAATCACCTGTGGGCAGGGAGTTGAAATAAGATGGTTGGCCAGTCTAAGTCAAACCTTCCCAAGCAATATAGACTGTGCATGGGAGAGAAGTAGATTCTTAAAGGAATAATGGCATGAGTATACAATGGCAAAATAATGGACATTGGGCAGGCAAAAACATCAGGTGCTGACTATATCCTCATTTTACAGATGGCTAATCTTGTAGTTGGCAAGACTGATCCTTATTCCATTTTTATCAGTTCTTTCCCTCTGGCTCCCAGTGTTCTATTATTGCATCTGTTCCTCCTTCCTTAGAGGAAAAGAGTTGACAAATTTATTCACACTAAGGTGTGAGTCACTTAATCACCAAAAATCCTTGCATTCTAGTTTCTATAATGGAAATTCACTCATTTGACTAATATCTATTGAGCATTCACTATGTGACAGGCCTGTGCTAGGTAACCACTGCAGAGGTAGAGGTGAAATAAGACAGGCAGGCCTTACATAGACTCAAGTATGTATTAACATTGTAATGGGAAAGTAAGGTATATTTTCATTTTTAAAATATTAAGGTCATTAGGGAAAGGCCAAATACTCACGTATTTTCAAATTTGAGGAGGTCATAAATATTGCTTAGAACTGCTTTCTGACCTCCAACTCCCAGAGCTCTGATTCAGCAGGTCTGGAGTAAGACCCAAAAATCTGAATTTTTATAGAGCACTCCCAGGTAATCTTGATGAAGATGGCTCAAGGACTTTACTTTGAGTTCCCATTGGTTTAACCCAAACGAATTATTCTCCAATGACTATGTTTCTGAAATATAGAAATCTCTGAATCTCTCCTGAAAAAGAGAAATCTTGGAGCAAGGATGCCTTTCCTTTCAAAACATACTGCATAAGCAACATCTAATCTGGTCTTTTCATAGAGCAGCCACCCCCACTTCCTGTATGTTGAGATCTGCAAAATGGATAAATGATGCTGTCTATGCCCAGCCCATAGTACCAGTCTTTTCACATTAACAGCTGCTTCCTGTGAACATCTGAGCCTCTGTCTAAGGGTTTTTTGTCTGGCTGTGGGAGCACACTTGGCCCATGCATGTCCAGGTGGAAGACTGGAGAATGAATACCCCTAAGACAGCTCTCAATCAACATCGGTTGGGGAGTTGGTAGATCCACACCCTGGCTTCCTTCTTCTTCATTGGGGTACTTGAATCATATTCTGACTGTCTCTCAGAGTTCCCCCAAAGCACTAAGCTCCAGTTGTCCACAGTGGTGATTGGCTTGTAAAGTTTCCCTTCATTGGCTTTCTTCCTGATCCTGTCCTCTAGGAGCATTCCCTGTGATCACTTCCTGTATAAATGAGCAGTCCTCTAATCCTTGGCTCAGAGTCATCCTCTTGGGAAACCCAAAGCAAACACCCATGTATGTCTAATTGTAAAAGTCATGTGCTCTGCTTGCATTTTTCTTAGAAATATTAAGGGCTGACAGTTGACTTCAAGTTACATCAAAGAGGTTCCAGTCAAATATCTGAAAGAATCAAGTGAGGGCTTAAATTAGAATGGATTCCTTAATATCTGACACACAAACGAGTACATACACCTCCAGTTATCAAGCACAAGATGGAGACCTTATTACTATTATTATTATTATTATTACCCTTCACTCTGAAAACAGACTCAGCCCAAGTGCTAGTTATTCTAAAGAAGGATATGAAGACGGAACAGACTGATGTTAAAATGTTATTGTACTAAAATAGTCATAGAAAGTGCAAAGAGTATGTTTATTATGCAGAATGCATCCAAGCATGATTAGATGTTTGGCAGAAGAGAAACTAGGAAAGAGTGGAAAAAGCTGAGCAAAAACCAGCCAGACCCAAAGAATTACTCCAAAAGTGAATGAATAGAAAACTTCTTGGGATTTGAATGTTGAATAACTGGCATCTCCCTTCTTCATCTACTCGTAAATGGTAACAAATCATTCTGATGATAATTGCAGGATATATCTATTTATGACAAGCTGAAGGACATGGAGATCATTCCATTTTGTGTTCTATTGATTACCCCCCCAGACTAATTCATGGGTTCTCAGAAGAACCAAAAACTAAAGAGTAACACCAATGCTTTCTTCCCTGACCTAAAGAGAGAAAGAAAAGAAAACTATTTGTTGAATAAACACAGAAGAAGTAACACACATTTATTCAGAGAAGAAGGCTGTAGGCTAAATTAAATACAGCTATTTCCCTGCTTTTTGAAAGTTCATGTTAAGCCACTTCACTTTTACAAAAGACCTACATTAGTACCTGTTTTCATTAACTGAAAGAAATCTGAAGAGGATTTTCACCTTAATGAAAAAAGGTGAAAAACAGAAATAGCATTTAGGTTATGTTTTGCAGTGAGTGCTTATAGACAGCAGTCACCCCGCACACAGAGAATGGTTCCAGCGAGCTCGTTCCCCAGAACTACACTCAACATCTCAGCATCATGCCACCATAGCTTTGACTTGTGTCTGTGAACATCTGTGCTTCATCTTGATTTATTTTGTGCATCCATTAGAAAGATGCATCCTAAGGCATCAGAAAAGCCTAAGAGAGGGTATTTTGAGGGTCTGGGAATGCTCAAAAATTTTTCCATAGAAATTAATGGTAATTTCTTCTTTGTTTTGCACCATTTCAGCTTAGGAAAGTTTTCTTAGGCATGCTCTACTTTTGGATAGTATAACCTGTATACGTATATGGGTTGGGGGAAGGCTAGGAGAGCTCTTTCTGACATTCACAATTTCTGTTCTCTGTTCTCGTGGTAACTACCAGGGAGAGATCAGTTTAGAAATTTGTTTTCAGTTCTACAATTTAGACCTCTGTTGAGTTGTAGAGGAAATCACACAGTTGAAAAGCTCCTGAAAACAATTTTGCTATATTTTTTTCCTCAGAATTTTACATAATGCTACTCTTCTGAAACCATGTGTTAGATATTTTCAGAAATCTTATCTATAAAGTTCTTCTTGTACATTTAATTGTAACAAAACCAACTATTTCAGTAGTATTCTTAGTTTTCAAGCAACAGAAATTGATCAGGTCCATCTAACTAAAGCACAAAGTAATCCACTGGAAGTGCTAAGGAGAACTTTCAGATTTTAGGGAAAGGCCAAAGAACCAGACAGAAAAAAAGGCTACCAGGAACCAGTGATCTTCTGGGCATCTTGGGAAGAAGAACAAATTGGCCAACTCATCTCATCAGCCACCACAGCTGGGATGAACCAGCTCCAAATGTTTTTGCTGCCTTCACAGTACTCCATTAAAGAATCAGAATACTGGGAAACAAAGTGTAATTGTTCAGCTTGGGTTCCAGGCCCCGCTCTTGGCAAGGGGAGGACAGTGTACCTAGGATGGCAGTTCTACCAAGATGGCATACAGTGGGGGAGAAATTATTGCCCCCAGAGAAAATTCGATACTGGAACCAGAAGAAGGGCAACTAGAGAGCCTGAGGGTCAGGCTAGAGGTATAGATTAGTGCTTACTGAGCTAACAAGCTTGTAAAACGGTACCAGCCTTAGAGCAACTTATCTCACTACCTCATCATCTTACTATTTTGCTACCTTATACAAAATATTTTTATAGCCCTAATGACTGTCATACAGCCATTAGAATTTTTTTTTTTTTTTTTGGAAAGACCACTTTTGAAGGATGCCCCCCTCTCACCACTAATTCACGTTTGTCCCCAGCCCTGAGGCTCCCTATCCTTCCTCATCTATCCCTTCAGACTCTACATGCAGAGGCAGCCCTGCCAACCTGCTCTACCTCTACTGCTGCACAGGGTGCCTTAACAGCTCAAGTTTGAGGGACAAATTGTGACTCTCTGAGTTCTAATACATGAACATGTGCTAGGAATTTGATATCATATTCTTGGTGTTGAGTATTTTACATCTGTATCCCCCTCTGTGCAGGTAGACACTATATTATAAAATAAGAAATAATGATGGTAATACAGTAGCCCTTGAGAGCCCAGTGGGATGTACTCCAAGGCCTTTGAAAACCACCAAATTCTCAGATACATCTCTTTGAATTATATTTTCCCCCACAAAATGCAGTAAAGCATAACTGAGAAACTATAAATAATCCCCTCAGTCTTTAATGATTCTATAAATATGGGACTAAAGTCATTTATAAAGCCATTAAAATAAATACCGGTTGGAGCACTCACTGAAACAATTTCACAAATCATTTTTTTCTTGTTTTCCTAATAGAAAGTGTAGAGATCTGACTCACTGCTGAGTTTGACATTTTCTTCTTTGATGTTTCCAATACACGTAACTTCCAGATAAGAACTCCTCATTTTGTAGACCTCTTCATGGCCACCATCAATGCTGGAAGGGGGTGGTAGATAAGGGGTGGGGCTCAGGAGTATGACTTCCCAGATTAAAATCCTGGCTCCACTGGTTAGTACTGTGTAAATCTGACAAGACCTCTTTTCAGCAAGCCTTGTTTTCCTCATCTGTAAAATGGTGTAATGACACTAATTATATGTGACAATTCATTTTAAGCATTTAGTGTCTGGTACTTCATAAATGCTCAATATACATTAACTACTTTCTTTTTTTTAAACTTCTTTAAAGTAATGACATCAGGAAAGCAATTGCTTCTGCAAAGACGGGTAGAGAACAACAAAGCTCCTTAAAACTATATATGCTTGGGGCTCAGCAAGTTTCATTCACTAGTTAGGTGACTCATTCTCCCACACAATTCATATTTGTATCTTAGAAAAGTTTAAAATTCTTTGATAGGATCAACCTTTAGAGTCCCTTACAAATAACGGAAATACTAAATCCATATGCACCGAGGATCTAATGCAGCTTTGACAAATAACTGTGAAGTGAGATGGTAGACGTTCAGAAGGAACATCCTTGAAATGTCATTGGGCTTTGTGACACAGACAAAAGCATATTAAAGTCTGTAGCAAAGTAATTCCAAACATAACTGAGCTACAGGATGCTATACATAAAATTATATAATCCTTTGAGTGACTTATTAGAACTTCAGGGTTAATACAGGACCAATTAAATAGTTCAGCTCACTAACGCAATCATCCCATAATGATACCATAGAGTTTCCCAGGAAACACGTCAGCATTGCTGAAGTGGAGGCAGAGCATGAAAAATAAATCAAAGGCCCATGATTTTTGGTCCTGTGAGAGAGTTAGCTTCAAAATATCATGGGAAACACATTATTACTATTGCCTTGATGTGACTTAATTCAAAGCAACCAAATTCCATGAACACATGGAGAAAACACACAGACTATATATGTGTGGTATAGAAAGGGTGGTGTTCCCCTGTGAAGCAAAAGGTATGCACCTGAGAGTTAGATGGACACTGAATGGAATACTTCCCTGCCCCACTGACCAGACGCTTGGCCACGTGACTCACTTCACCCATAGAATGTGGACGAAGGAAACCGAGGCCCCTCGTATGTTAGCATGCTTTGGCTTGCTCTCCTGCACTCCTGCCATTCCTCATAAGAGGAACATCCCTAGGGAGGCACCAATCCAAGCAGGATGAGCAGAACTGAACCCAACTCATAGTCTGGAGGGAGCCAAACCCAGTCAACCCACAGCACAATAAGAACCATTCCAGCTGATCCTCAGGCCCACAGGCAAGAAAAATAAATGGTTATTATTGTGAGCCACTGAGTGGCGGGGTGATTTTTTTATGCACCATTGCTGAACAGTCGTTGACAGAGTAATAACGATAGCTAATACCAATTGGGTCCTCACCTTGTGCGAGGCACTGAACTCAGGACTTAGCATTCATGATTTGTTCTAATTCTTAGACAACCTAGAGGGGTGGGAATTATTCTCCTCTTAAAAAAAGTTAAGTGATTGACCCAAAGACACATGATTAGAAAATGGCAGAATGGAGATTCAAATCCAGGGCAGTCTGATTCTTGTGCCCGGTTTTCTTTCATTTCACTCCACCAGCCCTCCTATGTGTTCATTAATGTCAGGGCTGAAGGGCCAAGACCACCTACCTCTGCTGGTCTTAAATTCATTTGTCTGGGCTTCATAGAGATTTACTGAGTACTTATTACATACTATGCATTGAGCCTGGCATACAATAAGCACTCACTGCTTAATGTAAGTTAGCGATTATTGGTTTTACCATGTGATTATGTAAAAAAAAAATAAACAATGAGATCTTAAAACAATACAGGGAGAAAAATAATGTGGTTCTATGAATAACATATTTGATATAACTAAAGAAATCACTTCCAGTTTTTCATGTTAAATGACTGATTTCCACCAAGTAAGTAAGATGTCAGAGATTAAATTTTATTATAAGACAGATAAATTTATTTGAAACCTAAAAATTTTTTTAATTTTAATCATATCACCTTTCTCATTGGCAGCTTTTATATTCTAAAATATCTGTTGGACCCTAAGTTTGTTTTAAAAACAAGCAAACAAAAGATCTTCCAAAACAATATATTTTTCTCTCTATCTCCTATCCTTTTACATGGGGAGGTATTACATGTAGACCAGAATATTTCTAGATTGAAAAAATAATGCCTCTACCTCCAAAGTAATATGTTAGGGTATACAAGGAAGATGTTCTCTCTTTGCATATTGTCAAAGTTTCACATATTTCAAAGAGTTAGAAAAGGCAAAGTATTTTTTGAACAACTACTAGATACCAGGTAGTAATACAAGTTCTAAGAATTTTAACACTGTTTAATAAAGCACCCCCATTTTACATTTAAGGAAATGTCAGAAAGTATTCACATGTCCCTGGCCACACAGCTGGGTGTGGACAGTTGCAAGTTAGAATCAAGTTTCTTCTAATTTAATGAATCAGGCATCTTGTTTTGCCAGAATCAGGTCAGAACCGGAAAAATGGCAATGGGTGCTCTGTACCTGGAACCGCAAATGCAAACACCTACAAAGGCCATTCAGGTAAATAAAGAACTGAAGGTGGCGGGAGTAAGATGTCAGGAAGTGACGACAGCTGTGGTAAGATGGAGAGCACAGCCCCTGGGGCAGTCCCTGGTGGCTGCCCACCACAGTCACTCCTGACACCCTCTCTCCTTGCTAACAGAACCCCGACTTCGTTCAGGTCATAGCATTCTCAAGGCTGGGTGATGAATCAGGGTTGGTGCAAAACCAATCGTGGTAATCTCAATATCCTTTGCTAGCAGGTAGGTGTGGCTGTGTGGCCCAGCTCTGACCAATGAGGTCCAGGGAAAGATGTCTAGGAGGCTTCTGGGAAATGTTTCCCTTCCTTGAAAAAGAAATGAATGGGCAAGGACCACTCCCCTGAATGACTTCTTTCCCTTCCTGCTGGTATTATAGGGAGGAAGAGAAAATGCCACTACACTGAGGATGGCAGCAAAAGATGGGAAGATACTGTTGTTGAGCTCTTGAACGAAATCTAAACAAGCCTTCCCTCAGACTCCTTGTTAAGCAAGCAATACAAGTTCATACAGTTTAAACCTTTATTACTTGCAGCAGAATGCATTCCTGACTGACTGCTCTATGTCCCAACGAAAGAGGTAGTTGCTGTTCAGCTCCCACCAACTACCGAATGTGGGAATGTGGGCCCAGCGTCACCACCTCTTCCAATAAGATTGAAAACAGTATTTTTTTAATGTGAAACCACCTGTTTTTAAAATAAAAGAAACTAAATCAAATTATTAAAACATTATGCATACCAAATGGAACATACCTTCAGGCCAATTGTGAGAGTTACAATTCGGCAGTTCTTGACAGCTATGTGTATCAAGTTAGTAAACTCTGTCCTAAACTAACTACCCATTTTGTTGGCTGGTCTTATAGGAAACTCACAAAAGGACCATCAAAAAGCAATTATGTGAGCACTGAATCCTGCAGATTTAATAAACCAGATTTGCCTTCCTAGACTCAAGAAGAAAAGGAATGGCTTCTCCATAAAACTGGCCTTGGATTTAAAGAGAAAGTTGAATTGTTAGGTCAGAGAGAGGACTGCATCTGTTCAGACATTTCCATGGGTCTGCTTTCCAAATTGATTTGTCATTCCTTTGATAAGATCTCAGAAACTGATTGCAGAGCTACTTGGAGCTCAGGGTTCATGCAACACTCATTAAAAAAGGAAGAAAATAAGACCCTTTCTATGACAATGATCAAACCAGGGACCTGCTGCTAATCTCGGGTTTATTGTATGGCTTTGGATACTGCCCCAGGCTGGCTAAAAATAGCAGCAGTGCTAGTAACAACAACAATAAGAGCAATGGCCTGCATCCAGTCTAAGCACTGAAATACTTGTCTATTGTGTTTATGTTGGGAAACTGCCCTCCTCTGCTCCATATGGTACCAACAGAACTGTACATCGCAAAGGCTTGCCGACCTTATACCTGCAAGGTGGAAGGATCAGATGCAGACCTAGTTGATCATCTTCTTGTGTGATTGGCTGCAGAGATGGCATGTGATACAAACAGGGAAAATCAGAGTTCTTTTAGGACAGTTGATAGAGGGACAGAGAGACAGAGCCTCTTTTTACTCCTCCATCATCCTAAACTATAAAGAAGAAAGCTGTGTAATACCAGATACCATGTAATCATCACAGATACTACACCTGTCTGAAAAAGAAGCCAAGTGATTTGTGTGTAGCCAAGAGCTGGGGAGAGAGGGTCCCTGACAGTAGTTTTAAATTTCTGAATCCATCTGTGCCTGAAAAAAGTTCGTCCCTTGGACATTCCAATTAAGTAAACCAATGAATTCCTGGAGAAATATTGCTAAAAAGTCAGAACAAAAAGTACCAGTGTGCTGAGAATATGGAACAACTAACTGTAAACTATAACTGAGTGTCTAGAATGGGTGGAAGACAATTTTAATCCATAGGCTGGTCAGAAAATTCCCAGTGGAAGGACAAGGTGTGTTTATAACAACCAAAACAAAAAGAAGTCATGCAGAACATAGAGATGACATATGGAATAAAAAAAAAATCTCTGCTCCCTACTCTTAAGAAGTGACCTTATTTTGAATTGTTTTCTTCTGTTTACTTCTTTTTATCCCTACTCCCTCCAAATGAGTTGTATATTCTGCAGACACAAAGGGCACGAACTCCAGTGGATAATGCTTTGCAGACAGGGATCTTGCAGGACAGGAAAAACCTGTGTTTTTCTTCAGCATTGTTCCTTGTTCATTGTTAATAAATTATGTTATTTTACTCACAAGGAGGAGTACACATCTTGTTCATTTTGAAAGCAGGCTTGAGTTGAGTCAGATCAATGTGTTTGGAGTCTCAGCTCTACCCATGACTAGCTGTATTACTTAGGTTAAGTTACTTAAACTCCAGGAGTGTCCTTTTTCTCAGGGGGAATAGGGATTGGGGTGAGCATTACACAAGCTATTGTATATAAAAGTGCCCAGCCCGATGCCTTGCACTTTCTACAAATTCAAATCAAGAGGTGTTTGACAATTAGTCCTGTTTTCCTCCGTTATCTCTTTTTGCCCTCAGCTGCTCAAATTCTCAGTTTTCTTTTCCTGTTATTTCTGTTTATCAGTGTTTTCTCCAACCATGTGTCCTTGTTTTCCTCCCAAAATATAGCATAATGGAGAACACAGAGTGATGTTCAATAAATCCTCTGTCCCAACTTATGCCTTGAACTCCCACGTTGTATCTTTAACTGCTTCCTTAACATTTCCACTTAGATATCCAATATGTAAGCATCTCAAATTTAACCCAGCCAAACTAGAGTGCTTGACTTCCTCCATATCCTCAGTCTTCCCCACCTGAAGAAATGGCACCACCATCGACCCAATGCCCAACTGAGTTTGCTCTTCTATTCCTTCTCCTTATCCAAATAATCAGCAAGTCCTACTGGTCACCTGCTAAATATATCATATACTCTATATTTGTCCCTGACCACCAGTGCTCTATCACCCTAGTTCAAGCCACTATCCCCTCTTCTCTGGTCTCCTAGAGTCTCAACTAGTCTATTACTGAGTTCAGAGTTGTCCTAAATTGATTACCATGGGACATTCCTGATAAAGACAGAACTGATCTCCAACATAATGACTACTTTTCTCTTAGAAATCTTTAAGATCCTACTCAATCAGGGAGAATTCACTGCAAGCTAGAAAAGTCAAAGCACTGTGTCATGAATTTTCCCAATTCAGGGCAAAATCTAGGAATTCTTGAGAATCAGGAATTTGAGTATTATACTGGGGGAGCATGAGCTGACATCCCGTGGCAGCAGGTCACAAGCTTAGCCACTCTCTCTCTAGGGTTAATTTCCTACCCCTTTAACACTAGGAGGGAAACCTGGCTTCTTAAGCTCTTGAGAAGTTCATGGGAACCTGGTGAATTAATTAGACTCCTGTGAAGTTCAATCAATCACAGCCCAAAGTCCTGGGGGATAAAAGGTAGCAATTAATCTCAGGTTTCTACTTCTCAAACAAAACAAGAGCATCTAGGCTCCTGGGTTACTAGGCACAGAATGTTGACGACAATTATAGATAGGTATCCTTTAGGAACATTAATATTCAGTTGAACCATATAAAATTGCCATTTTTGTAGGTCAAATTGTTGAATAATAGCAATTTCTATTATTTAACCTAATAATAATAGCTAATGTTTATTTCTTACTATGTGTTAGGAACTATATGAAATGCTTGATGTGCATTGTTTGAAAGGGCTTAGCATAATTAAAATGATTCACAATTACTGGCATTAATTATGATAGTTAATAATGCATCACTCAATCCCACAATAATCCTACCAAATATTATTATCCCATTTTACAGAACAGGAAACAGTGAGAGAGGTCTCGTACTTGCCCAAATTCAAACTATGAAAATCTACTAAATGGTAGAGTCAGAAATAAAGAATAAATGTAAAAGTCTTTCAGTTTTTAAGTGCTATGAGTTACTGCTTTATTGAGTGCCTACTATGTATTGGGCACTTAGAATACACTATTTCTAATTTCCACAAATATGCATGTAAAGTAAATATCATTCCCATTCTAAAGAGAAGGTGACTGAGCCTCCAAGATGTTAAGTGGCCTAAAGCCAGATAATACATGGCATAGCTGTGATCTAAACCCAGAGCTGTTAGATTCCATAGCACTTACTTATTTTCAGTATGTCAAATTGCATTTCATATATGAAAGAAACTGTTTTGGGGGGAAGGGATACACACACGTGCATATGCATGTGTGTGTGGGCATGTGTGTGTGCATATGTGTGTGTGTGTGTGTGTGTGTGTGTGTGTGATTTGTTAGGACCAACCAGCTGGATTTTTAACAAAAGAAACCCATTTGCTTCACCTTCTGGAGACTATATCATTTGAAACATTGTCCCAAGAGCACAATGCCCATGCTAGTCAGTATTGAGCTCAGGAATAAAAGCTACGACCCTAAATCCCAAATTTGTTCTGGATAAAAGCTGATGGCCTCCTGTTCCCCAGTGAACTTCCAAGCCCATCACTTTGCTTGGAAAAATTCCTGCCTCCTCCCACCTCCCCTCAGGGAACCAATGCCCACAATGTGTGTGAATGACTCACTGAAACGTTGTAAAAATGAACAGATCTTTCCAAGGCTGTCAGCCAAAACTGAGAAATTTGGTACAGACCGTCAACCAAATGGAACTCGATTCATCTACATTAGGATGATAGGAATGAGTCAACTCTCAGGAGCCTTGAACCTTTCATTTTAATTAGTCCAAATAATGTAAAGCAAATGCTTTTAAACCACTAAAATTCAACAAGCTGCCCACATCTCATAAATACTCCACCTCCACTCCCTCCCCTCTTTCCCTTTTCACACACACAAGAAATTGATAAAGTCCAAGGACAGCCCTTGACTGGAATCATTTCTCCCTCCTCCTATGTTGGCTGAAGTCTATAGTTTCCAGCATTCTAATTCTGTTAGCCACTATCCTTTCCATAAGACCACCCTAGGTGAAGAACCCAGAAGACTGGAACTAAGAACCACTTCTAGAATAGAAAAGGATGTGGTTTAGAGTAATTCTTTACATCCTGGATAAACACACAGAATGTCAAAGGTTTATTGTCCATTATGTGAAGACATTTGCTCCTTTTTATTAATCATAATGTTTTATTAAACATAAAGAGCATGACTTTGAAATCTGACCTGGGTTTGCCTCTAGCACTTACTAGCTGTGTCGACACAGTTTTCTTAAAAACCTCTCACTTCAGGGGCACCTGACTCCGTTGGTTAAGTGTCCTACTCTTGGTTTCGGCTCAGGGCGTGATCTTAGGGTCGTGAGATTGAGTCCTGTGTCAGGCTCTGTGCTCAGCGCGGAGTCTGCTTGAGATTCTTCCCCCCCTCTCTCCCTCCTCCTCTGCTCCTCCTCCTGCTCACGCACTCTCTCTCTAAAATAAATAAAAATCTTTAAAAACAAACAAATCTCACTTCATTTCTCTCACCTATAAAACAGAACTAATATTAGTTCCCAGTTCATAGGATTTTTGTAAAGATTCAATGAAATAAACTTGTTAAGGACTTTGAACAATGTCTCATAGTAAGTGCTCGACAAATGTTATATAGTTGGGTATTGGACAATAATTTTTTTTTTGTTTAAGCAAGAGAAACCCAACCAAAACAAGCTTAAGCAAAACATAAAATACAACAAACATAAAAATAAAAGAGAAATTTATAGACTTACAACTCTAGGGAATTATCAAGTTCAGATAAAGGTGGATCCAGAAGCTCAACTTACACCATCAAGAATCTGAGTTCTCATTAGCAGCTTACACTTTACCCTGGAAAGAGAATTCTTTCTCAGTAGTTTCACTGAAAGTTAGTCCTGGTGCACGCTGAGCTAAAATTCTTACTTAACCATCTTCCACCTAATTGTTGCAGCTTATACTGACCAGGCCTTACCTCTCCTACCCCAGGGGCAGTGCAATGGAGCAAATCCCACTGGAACTCTTCTACTGGCTGAGATTAGGGGGAAAATGAATCCCCCAAATAAAACTGAGATGCCATTACCAGAAAGGAGGAATGGGTCCAGAGAGGCAAAAATAGCAGATGATCACTCAAGTCTCGAGGAGTTAAAACTAGCTTGAGAGGTAAAGTCCAAGTCAGCCAAGTTTCTTGGGATTCATCATGGAGAAATCGGAAAGCTTTGAAGGTGACATGAAGAGTCTCTTCTTTCTAAAAGCCGCTCTCCATTCGGAATCCATTCTTAGTACACTGGGTCAAATAAATAGTCTTCAGACTATTTTAAATTCTTCTCAAGGCTGCTATACTATGACTGGCCACGAATGGGATGGCATTTCCCAGTTCAGTTAAAATCACTTCTAAATACATACAAATCTGAAGAGCCGTTTCCCCGGTGGAAGGAAAGGTTATAGCCAATCTCTACTTGCATTCTTTATTTAATTCTCAACTCTGAGAAGGAGGCGTCATTATTACCATTTTACAGATGAGGAAACTGACACTCAGCAAATATGAATGACTTGCTAAAGGCATGCAGGTGTGAACATGGCCGGTTGTATTTCTACTCCGAATGTGTCAGACTCCCTACAATAATTGGCCATCACTCTTCTCAGCAACAGCCATGAATAGTTCCTTCCCTTTTTGGCTCCTTGTTCCATATTTGAAGTGCTTTGTAAAGGAGGGAGGATCATCCTAAATAAATCATCCTAAATAAAGCGACCATGTCGTACTGACACCCAGTACAGGTGAGGATGCGGTGCTGCCACTCCCCACAAACAGCCACCCTCTTCCAATTGGAAGGTCTCGCTCTCCCTCTCAGCCCAAGGCGGGTGCTCTTAAAACACCCCGAGGAAAATCCTTTCAGTCATTTTGAGTTGAGCAAGTGTGAGACAGCAGACATTCTCTATTCCACCAAGAACCCATCCAGTGTTTCTTGTACTCATGGTGCTTGGAAATCCCAAATTTCACAACAGCTAGCTTGACATGGACAGAGATTTTGCTGAAGGGAAATACATCTTGCTGCTAGAATTGTTTTGTAGTTGTTGTGGAGAGGTTATATATTTATTTTCTTTTGAGATTGCAAACATGGTAGTCATGGGCACCTCTTGAATTGATCAACAGGGGTGGGATATTTGGGGGAAATTTTCCAAATAAAAGGAATTCCTTATTCAGGAGATTGTCTGTCAGAGATGTTTATTTATCTGAGACAACTGCTTTCCCTGAAATGAAGGTCAAAGTGTGCTATGTTTCTTGATAGGATTCCCACCACATAATTCCTCATTGGTATCCTCAATGAAAGTGTAGGAAGCTTTAAAGCTGAATTTCTTGATTGCAGAAGAACTGAAGAATGTTCTAGAATGTATCACTCATCCTGTCAGGCAGAGGCCATGAAGTGACCATCCATCCATTGCTTTATTCACATTATTCCTAGAGTTCCCGGCTGCATGACTGTTCATGACCAGTTCTCCATATGGTGCCAGATTTGGCAGAAAGGCTGCTGGGCATGGGGACCCTAATGGTTACCTAGACTCCTTCCTTCCCAGCAACTTTTCAGAGGTGAACTGGATTAGACCCTGGGGAGCATGCACATGGAAGCTGAGATTATCAATTAACTGTTCAAAAAAATATGACATGTATTTCTTTCAAAACCTGTGCCAGGTGATGCAAACACACACACACACACACACACACACACACCCTAGACACAAAAATAGATAGTCCACAACCGTTGGAATAGTAATAAATATAAACATTACCAGCCTGTAGATTTCTCTCCCAAACCTGCAACTAACATGAGAACGGAGAACAAATAAAGAGTTTCATTCTTTCTTGTTCCAAAGCAGCCCGTAAAGTGAAAAATAGAACTTTTTAAAATTTGGGGTGCCCAGGACGTCAGCAGTATGTATGCTTGGGGCAGTTGCTCAATAAGTAATTGTTAAGTGAAAAAAGAACCATTTACACAGCTGTGTAATTCCTTGGCACCTGGCAATTTCTTCTGGTATTGCTGTTATGTGTAAGAAATGTTTAACATCTGCGGTTTTCTTAGTTCCCTCAGGAGCAGTCCCTGAGACAAGTACTGGAGTTAAGTACCTTGACAGGTGATTCGAGGAGGCACCAGTGAAGGGAGAGAACATGAAATAGGGCCAGCTGGGAAGACAGCTAACAAAGGGTGCTTTCACAAACAGGTTACCACTGTGGGAACGACCGCTCAGTGCCCTCAGGGACACTGGGCAAGCCGTGTGGCCTCAGGGTCCTGGGGTATTTATTCAACTACTCCCTCCCCACCCTTTACCAATTGAGGCCTGTTCCTGGAGGTGTGAGCTCCCCAGCGCTGTGGTCTGTCCCATCTGTGAACTAGGCAGACTCCTGTGGCCAAAGAACGCCCTCAGAGCGTTGCAGTTTCTTGAGGTAGGATGGCCTCCCGTGTACCGGAATGCTGCATGCCACGTAAACCAGCAACGTGTGCCGTGGTGGACAGACTCCAAAATGACCCCCAGAAGTGTCCCCCACCGCAGTATTTATACTCTCATGTAATTCTCTTCCCTGGAGTGTGGGCTGGACCTAATGACTTGAGTCTAAGGAGCAGAATACGGCAAAAGTGATAGATTGTTACTTCCAGCATTAGATCACAACAACAACCAAGAGTGTCTTGTTCTCTCTCCCTCTCCTGGGGAAAGCCAGCAGCCTTGTTGTGAGCTGCCCTATGGAAAGGTCCATGAGATACGGCGAGGGACTGAGGCTCTCAGACCAATAACCCACAAGGGACTGAAGCTTGCCAACAACCATGAGTGAGCTTGGAAATGGATCCAGTTTTGAGAAAACAGCAGCCCATCTTACAGCCTGATTGCAAACCTCAGAGCCAAAGGCACCCAGTAAAGTCCTACCCAGATTCCTGACCTACAGAACCTGTGAGATAATAAATGTGTGTTGGTTCAAGCTGCTTAGTTTGGGGGGTAATTTGTTAAACAGCATTATGTAATTAAGACAGCTGTACTATAAACACCAAAAGCTTTTCTATAACTTTCTCATGGCAAAGTAAGCGTTTCCGAAGAGTTATTAACTTGTTTTTACTACCAGGGTGCACTGCCCATAGCTTTCAAAAAACTTTCAGGAAGGAATTCAAACAGGTCAATGGAGTACTTGCCCAGCTTTTTATACTTGTGAGATTTATTTATCTGGGCCTAACTTACCATCTAGAACAATGACTCATTTATTAGATACAGTAACTGAACTTATAATCTGAACAGATATATTTGAACAAAAATGTGTTACAGCCAAACGAGAATCAATTAACTTTACACAATTGATTCCCAACTCTTACATTTATTATGTGTTTGCCAAAGCCATCGAGTGAAACCCTGCAACTCTTGAAATAGCTAAAGCTGGGAAAATAATCATTCGATGGCACAAAGTCTGGGTGTATACAATATTGAAAAACAGTTTGGGAAGTTATAAATTTGAAACCATCAGGATATGTCTCCTAACTTGGGACAGAGCCATCATATAACGCTTCATCTTCATTTCAAACTTGAACATTCGACCTTGTCCTAAAAGGTAGTTAGTGAGACAAGTTATTTTATTATGGAATGTACCTGTTTTGATCACACCCTCCCTCTTCATTCCGCTGGTGAAGGAATCCCCCCCCTCAGGCTATGGGGATGACCAAACACAAGACACCCAACACCAGACAGATGAAGTTAACGGCAGTTTCTTAGTCACATATACTCACAATCTGGGGAAGGAGGACACCACATGCCACACAGGGCGACATGGTTGTACTTGGGAACGGAGTGAATAATCAGAGACTGTGGGAGGCAGGCTTTGTATTACCAAGAGACTAGGGTAACCCTTGGTTCCAGTGGGAGGGTGTAGTTGGTTTATTTCAGTAATTCTATGGGCCGGCAGGGAACTGAAACCCACCACTTGGGATACTCAGGAACTGTATTTGGTCCCTTTGATAACAAGCCCAGGAGACCTTTTCCACAGAGCAAAGTGGGGAAGGGGACTTACAGTTAGGTCATTTGAGACCCTCCTGATTTTACCAGATGTCAAGGGAGCACATGATGTTAATTTCAAGTCTCACACTACAATACCCTTGGGACATTTCCCCACAAAGGACCCAGGAGTCTGTTCACAGTTCCTCTTGAGATGTCTTGAGTTGACTGTATAAGCTGTTAGATTTCAGCAAGGCATAGTAAAATTCACATGAAGATAGGCCAAATACCTACAGAAAGATGCACTTGTTCCTTTTACAAATTCCCTGCTCAAATCCATTTTTGGTTTGATCTCTATGATTTCACAAAAAAGTTCAAAGTCACAAAGTCATCCCTCAAGGTCACAGAGGATATTAAAGACTGGGTTTGATGAAGCCCAGGCCACAATTTCTGTCCTAAAGGGAACCAGAAAGAGGTGAGGATACCTCCTCTGCATTTTCCTGGTCATGTTTATAGTCATAGAAGCAGAATTGCAGGCAACCCTCTGTGGTCTGCCTCCAGCAGTGAGACAGTTTGGCCCATCCTGGTGCCCAAGACCAACTGGGAAAGTGAGACATTCAGAAGGAGCGATTCTGGGAAATCTCTGGATATTGCTGAGCACTGGAATTGACAGGCTATAAAAGTAGAGTAAATTCCTTTTAGCAAGTCTTAGTCCCTTCATAGTCCTCTTCCCTATGATAACACACTATCAGGCATAATCTTGCTCAGAACAGACGGGTCCTTAACTGGGGCAAAACACACCACGATTATGTAGCCAAGGACACAGAGACCCAGAAGGGTGAATGTTGCTTGAAGATCTGATAGCTAGTTAGTGACTTTTAAACAGTTCTGTTCTTGGGGCACCTGGGTGACACAGTTGATTAAGCATCCAACTTTTGGTTTTGGCTCAGGTCATGATATGAGGGTCATGAGGTCGAGGCCTGCATTAGGCTCCCAGTTCAATGTGGAGTCTGCTTAAGACTTTCTCTCTCCTTCTCCCTCTGCCCCTCCCCAACCTCTGCACATGTGCATGTGCACTCTCTCTCTCAGAAAGAAAGAAAGAGAAAGTCTTATTATTTTTTTTACTTTTTAAAAAATTTATTTATTTATTTGTCAGAAAGAGAGAGAGTGGGAGAGCGCACAAGCAGGGGTAGCAGCCGAGGCAGAGGGAGAAGCAGGCTCCCTGCTGAGCAAGGAGCCTAATGTGGGACTTGATCCCAGGACCCCTGGAACATGACCTGAGCCAAAGGCATATGCTTCCAACTGAGCCACCCAGGCGTCCCAATAAATAAGTCTTTTAAAAAAATAAAAATAAAAAGTTCTATTCTGTAAGGACACTTGGAAGTGTGTTAGGAGGAACAAGGTATGAGTGTTGGAGTGAATTTAATCTGGGTTTGAATCCCAGCTTTCCTGTCTACCACAAGTGCCACACTGACCACATGATTTGATGTCTCTGAGCCTCAATTTCCTCTTCTCTGTGAAAGGGTTGACTAAGTACATTGCTTGACACATAGAATGTGCATATATTCCCACATCAACTTATATATTTTTTCATTGGCAGAAAAGTAACATGCTTGTGATCAGCACAATTGAGGCAGAATTTGATGCCTGCTTTGATTCCTGAACTCTTTTCACTGGGCACACAGTTGCTCACTTAAGGGCAACCATGCCACAAATACAGCCTCTTAGAATTTTTTCGTATCTACCACTTCACAGAGATGGCATCACTAGAGAAACATACTGAGAATGTGTCAGGACCTGGTAATTAATACTTTTTTCACAGGCAACACTGACACTCTTTTCCTGTCTCTTTGAGGAACACTCATAAGGTGGTTAAGTGAATAATGTATTTTCATTGTAAATGTATCTAGAGCTAGAAAGCAAAATTAGACAATACGTTGATGTATAGATAGACAAGTTGTAATAGATCTGAAATCATCAAGAGTTCAATAGTCTTACACCCCCAATAGCACTACACCTTCTGCAGGACCTCTTCATAGGATTGTAAAAATTCATTCAATGAATAGTTATTGCATGTCTACTATGCCTACCATGTAGAGATACTGTTCTAGGTGCCAAGAATATAGCATTAAACAAAATGAGACAAAATACCCACCCCTCATTTAGCTTAAATTCCAGTGGACATGTAGAAAGGCCATAAAAAATGAGGAAGTAAATTCTGTGATCTAACAGATGATGGATGATAGATGCTATGGTGAAAACTGAACCAGGGAAAGAAGGTAAGAGGTTCTGAGGGTGAGGGTTGTAATTTGAAATATAGGGATCTGAGAAGGTTGCTTTAAGCTGTCATTTAAATGAAGACCTGAAAGAGTTGAGAGTTCAGCATATTTCAGTCACAGGCAACAGTAAGTAAAAAGATACTGGGGCGGAATCAAAGCTGCAGTGTTGTATTCCGGTAAGAGCAAGCAGATCAGTGCTGCTGAGGGAAGTGAGTGGAGGAGAATAATAGAAGAGGCCAGAGATGTAAGGCAGGGGCAGATGGTGAAAGATTTACAGGCTGAGGAGGAAATAGTGACTCCTTACTCCAAGTGAGATGAGAGAGTTGGGACACAAGTGGGGCATGGTCTGATGTATGTTTAAAGGATCACTCTATTTGCTGGGTTGAGAATAGATTAGGAAATGCAGGAGAGATGGAGAACCAGACAGGGGACTACTATAGAACCAAAATGAGAGATAATGTTGGCTTAGATCATGGTCGTAATAGTGGAACTACTAAGAAGTGTGAAAATTAGTAAAGGGAAACTTTACTAAAATGGAGTTGGGAGGCCAGCAAAAGGAGTTCTCAAGCTTTACCACTCCCCGTCAATTGTAAATCAATGGGAAGAGATGGAGCTTGCTCTGGATACTACTTTAAGATTGATTGATTGATTGATTGATTGATTGATTTGAGAGAGAGAGAGAGTGTATGTGCAAGTTGGGGAAGGGGCAGAGAGAGCAAGAATCCCCAAACCGACTCCCCACTGAGTGGGGCTCCATCCCCAGACCCTGAGATCATGACCTCAGCTGAAATTAAGAGCCAGCCGCTTAACCAACTAAGCCACACAGGTGTCCATGGATACCACTTTAGCTAATACATTACTACCCCAGCAGAAGGTAGGAAGGCTTTCCTTCGCCCCCCGGCAACAACCCAGCCAATGAGAGGCAGTCACAACTCAGCCAATGAGAAGCCACTATACTTCCAACACCCAGTTAACTCCAATGGACATTTTATTTTTAAGAGCTTCCCAAAGTTTCCCGTTCCTCTGTAAAAGAGTTGGTTTTCTCTTTGGTTCGGAACTTGATTATGGTTTTGCTGCAGCTGTTCTGTCCTGAATTGCAATTCTGATATTCCCGGGTAAGTTCATCTTTTGCTAGTAAAATAACTGGCAGTTTTCTTTTTATTTATTTAATTTTAAGTAGGCCCCTTGCCCAGCATGGAGCCAAAACAGGGCTCCAACTCAAGACCCTGAGATGAGACCTGAGCTCAGATCAAGAGCCTGTTGCTTAACCAACTGAGCCACCCAAGCACCCCTGGCAGTTTTATTCTTGAATTTAAAAAAAAGCTTTTTAAGGTTTTATTTATATACTTGAGAGAGAGAGTGCACGAGTAGGGAGAGAGGGAGAAGGAGAAGCAGATGCCCCGCTGAGCAGGGAGCCTCAACCGGGGGCTGGATCCCAGCACCCTGGGGATGACGAACTGAGTAGAAGGCAGCCGCTTAACCAGCTGAGCCACCCAGGCGCCCCATGGAAGTTTTGTTTCTGTTTTTGGTTTGTTGTTGTTGTTGTTGTTGTTTTTAAGGTTAAATGAAGCTATGTGATTCTGGAAATATTTTAAAGATAAAACCAATGAGACATACTGAGATGGAGAAATAAAATGAAGAGTTGAGGGTCACATCAGAGTTTCTAGGTGGAGCCCCCGGGAGGAAATCACATAAATGCGAGGATAGGAGATTTGCATGAAGTGAGGATGGGGTGTTAGGAGTTTGTGGAGGAATGTGCTAAGTTTGAAATGCCTACTAGCCAATCAAGTGGAAGTTTCAAGGGGATACTTAACGTAGGAGAACAGATTGAGCAGAGAGGGTCAGGTAATAGATTTCAATTTGAAGACCAGGGCTGGAGCTTGGGGGCTTCTAACGTTTACGAGGAGAGGTGAAGGAACTAGTGCTTCTTTCTTATGGCCCATCTGAGCTTATATTTTCACCAAAATGTGTTCTCCCCTGAACCACATTTCCCAGCAGTGGTGAAGAAAGACCTGGATGGAAAGCCTGTTTTGAAGAATGGTTCTTAGGCCAATTAGCAGGTGCCTGTGTTAGTTTTCTGCAACCTATGTCCAAGCAGCCACTGACTTAGCTCCCCTTAACTTCAGGCATAGCAGAGGGAAAGGGACTTGCTTCTTTGGGACTTGGGCACAAGAGGAAGCTGCGCCAGTCATTCAAGCCCCCACCCTCCCACCCCTGTGCTCAGGACTGCTGCTTGGAAGCACCGGGTATTTTTCCACTGGAGAAGTGCTTAGTGGATGTGGTGATAAAAACTCCTCCTTGAACATGACTCAGCTGCTTTGGTCTTCTGCCAAAGTCTTGTTCAAGAGGGGCTTGAAGGAGGCTCCAGACAGAGAGGATGGAACACCTGCAGCAGCAATGTTCTGTGGGGAAGACTTCCACCTCTTACGCTTCCTTCTCCCCAGGTAACCTGCATAATAGTGGCTCATGTTTCTCCTGGCATATAGGGTGCCAGGTACACAAAATACCATCTTAGAAATGAGAAAAGAAGGCTTGGAGAAGTTAGGTGACACACCCGAGGCCGTTTGGAGCCTGTGCTCTTGATCACTACTTCTCTGGCCTTTCTGAGCATAACCAGCTTTCTTCCTCAGAGGTGTTTATATCAGAAACTGGGAGCTCTCTCTGTCTGTCTCTCTTTCTCTCTCTTTTGCATTCCTTCCTCCTTAAACCCTGTTGGAGAATAACAGAAGCTCCTTACTAATGGCTCAGCTGTTAACTCTTTTGTAAGAAGACAAGTTTTGGGGAGAAAAGGCAAAACTTACTTCTGGGTAAGTCATGTCATGTGTACAAAGCTACCTTTGATGTACAATACACTTGGAGCCCCAAACTTGCTTGTATTTTGAACTCAAAACATTGTTAGCATGACTTAGCTTCTTTTCCTGGAAGAGAAAAACCAGTGTATTATCTGGAAATACAATCATAATAGCTTGATACATAGTTCACCATTTTATCTCAGCTCCCCAATGTATATAATCGCTGCCAGAAATATAGACATCTTCCCAGGTAAGAGCATCTGCCATTGGAAGTTGCAGGGAACGAGGAGCCCTCTTGGCTATGACTCCGCACCATCTCTGCCAGCATCGGGGCCCTGAGCTGTACTGTTTCCACATCCAGATAAAGAATGATTTTTACCCCAAATGGGAACAATGTTTCTATATTTATAAATCTGAGAAATTCAGACACATCTGCTCATATTTACACCAATTCTCTTGCGGCTGTAAAATTGCATATGCTATTTTGATGAAACTTTATCTTAATTTCATTACCAGCCTGAGTAATCATGTGATAATTGCCGGATTTCCAAGTAACTGGGCAAAAATGATATTTAGAGGGTTTTTTTTTTTTTAGTTTCTCCTTTTAGATTCATGACTTTAATAAAAAAAAAATTCTGCTATTTTATCTTCCTAAATGGAAGCCAAAGTAATATATTTTCAAGCTAGTCATTTGTCCATACTTGGAAGGAAAAATGGCTAACCATACCTTAAAGAGGGGGTCATTGATGGTCTTGGTGATGGTCCAGTCCAGGCACAATCTGCTACATTAAAGTCTAATCAAGGTGAGGAAAGATGCTATAGAAGAAAGAGCTCAGGATTTGGCTTCAAACAAACCTGGGTTAGCAGTCAAGTGCCTTCACTAACTAGATAGTTGGCAAATCACAAAATGTCTCTGAGCCTTATTTTCTCATCTAGAGAATAGGCTTTTAAAAAATAACTATATTCTGTGAGTCTTTTTGGTTAGATAGATAGAGAGTGCTTAGGATGATGTCTAACACACAGTAGGTTATGAAAAATTTTAGGTCTTAGCATTTTTATTACCACCTTCCAAACCTATGTCTATCTGTTCTAATATAGTATATACTGCTTAAAGTATTGTCATGGAAGATTTTACTATTTGTCTGACTAGGACAATACTTTGTTTTGGGGATACTTTTGTCCCTTGTTGGGATAGGAAACCCAGGCCATCATGTTGCACAATACCACTCCAGGGCATGCCATTCACATTTTGGTCCACATGAATGGCCCTCCCTTAGAGTTGCGCATTAGAAAACCTGGAGGGTCTTACCCTAGAAGTCAACAACCTACATACCTCTCGAAAGCCCCCCTCTTGCCTTCCAGGCTGACCCAGTCCCACTGGCGGGTTTTGGGACCACCTAGAATCATGATGGTATCACTCTATGGATCCCAAGCAGCCACTATTTAAGAATCTCCAGTTGCCACACCCCACTCACCAAGCTGGGTCTCTCCTTGGATATGACCTTGATTGAAATAAGCTTAAGTCTGTCAGAACCCATTGGACATCTTCAGGCTATCTGTGGTGATGACAAGTCTTAACAACATACAGTCTAATGGGCCATCTCTAACCCCAGTTCTGCCAAGCCTGTCCTACCTTTGAGGTCCAAATATGTATCAAAGGCTATATATGCATAATACTTCTTTTGGTTTCAACTTAGGCAAAAACTTTGAACTTGGAAGTTGGCACCTTAAGTTCGAGTCCTAGCTCCTCTACAAATCAAATGTATGATTTTAGGCAAGCGTTGTAGATTGCAAAATGATCACAAGGTATTCTCATGTCTGTGTGTGTACTCATTTGCAGTGATTTTGTATCCCATCAAGAAGTGCCATCAAATTCTCAATCCCTTGAAGCCATGCTTGGCGAAGTGACATGCTCAGTCAATGAAACACTAACAAATACAACACAAGCAGTGCCTTTAAAAGTGTTTGCACATTGGGCATTGCTCTCTCTGGCTGCTGAGATCTATGCTGCCATATGTAAGCAAGTTCAGACTAGCCAGCTGGATGATGCTGTAAGTTAAGCCTATAGCTAGGCTGTGAATGATGTCCAACTAGATTAACTGGTCTTCCAACTGCAAGAAATGTGAGTGAGATTATTCTAAATTATTCAGCCTCAGCTAAGACAAGAAATTAAGCCAGATCAGAAAACCCACCCAGTTAACCCACAAAATCATGAGCAAATATGATTGTTGTTTTAAGCCTTTGATGTCGGGAAGGGTTTATAAATAGCTAAAGCCAACTGAATCAGTAATTCCGTTTCTTTCTCTGATTCCCTTTCCACTTGAAAATGAGGGTATTGAATCAGATCAGGGCAGTTAAGGACAAGGCACAACAGCCATCGTCTTCCTAACCCAAGACCGTATGAAACATTGTTAATTGATCACAGCACACTTTCTCACTGGACCCAGAAAGAGCGATACAATGCTTCTTATTCCAGCACTCCAGTAGCTACCCCCAATCCACAATGTGGGCAATGGGATCATGCCCATTTGCCAGCTCTGTTTCATGCCAGTAATTCTCAACCCTGACCAATCACCACCACTCCCTAACCAGTCCCCCAGGGAGAGGTATAGATGTCAGATTGACATTCTACTTTGTTGAAATCAAGGTGTTTTCCAACCCAGTTCTTTGGTTATTCTAAGCAAAACATTGTCCTTAATCTTAGATTTGACTGGATAATAACAATGCCTTCTATCCCTAAGTAATCCCATGCAAACATACAGGAGTCTTCAGATGAATCACCCACACTACTTTGAGTACAACCTAGGGTTCTCCTCTAAATATCGTTCTTCAGTATACAATAAGTCAGAAGAAGACCCTCTTAGCCATTCAGAAGGCGAGAGAAAGAGACTCCTAGATTCAGGATAAGGTAATTTAACTGGTTAATTCTCTAGAGGCATAAACCATGAATCCTGGTCTGAAAGAGTGAGTTCACAGTATTGTTAAAAAGACCATGAATCCACAGTTGTGCTTCCAAACAGTGACCTAGCATGTGACATACATACATTTACCTTCAAACCAAGGCCTCTAGATTAGAACATTGAAAGATAACCATGAAGTGCCAATAATAATACTGACAGCTAATGCTTCTTAAGTGCCTTCTATGTGCCAAGCAGTGTGCCAAGACTTGTTACTTTATCTCACTGGCTCCTCTGAATAACTCCACGAAATAGGTACTTTTATTATTCCTATTTAACGGACGAAGAAAGTGAATTGCCAAGGTAGAAGTAAATTACCTGGGGTCACATAGCTAGTGGGTGTCAGAAGCAGGCAGAGTATCCATAGATCTGACTCCAAATCCCCCATTCCACACTAGCATGCCACACAGCCTCTTGATGATGCTCTCATTAATGTACAGGAAACATGAGCAAATTCCCGAAAGATATTCTGCTAAAACACACCAACTATGACAGAATGTTAAATCAAATTAAAACCATGAAAGAAGATGAAGCGTTGGTTTCTTCTCCTTACATTTTCTCATCAAAACTCACAATCCCATTATATTTATTGCTCCCTTTGTTCCAGTTTCTTCTTAAAAAGAAGTTTTGATTGACAGCTTCTTGGAGGTCACTATAATTTAATCTACTTACCTTCTCTTTCATCATTTTATTTTGTTTCCTCTCTACTGTTACTATACGAAGGGAGAAAAATATCACTATTCTTTTGCTTTTTCTGTATTATTCTATTTGGAAAATTTTGGAGGGCTTTCTATGTTGTTCTTTATTTTTCCAAATTCTACCATTTCCAGGAAGAAAGTCATGTATTCAAGAGGATAAAAAGCAGGAGAGCTTGGCTCCAATTATTTGTTTTCCAAATGAAAATGGAGAAATCACTAAAGATGGCAGACTATTCCCATTCATTCATGCAATAGACACATATGTAATTGAGTACAAAAGGCTTGATCCTTTGATAGGTTTACGGGAACATTCCATCTGCTGGAGCAGAGAGTCATAAGTTAGGTAATTATATTGATAAATGTGCAGTTGTATTGGGAATGCTAAAGGAGAATTATAGGGTCCAAGAAAACTTGTTTAGGAAGGCCTCATCAGGAAGGCCAGGGAAGCTTTTTTGAGGAAGAGGCACATGAGCTGAATTAACTAGAAGAAGGAGAGGCCGGGGCAAGAATGTACTGAGCAGAGAGAACAGCCCACACAAGAGCACTGTGGGGAGACAGATTTAAAAGACCAGTGTAGTAAGAGCAGAAAATGAAGAGTGTGTTATGGCTGAAGAAGGAGGCAGGGACATCACCATCCTGGACATGCAGATCAGGATGTGGATTTCAGATTTTATATCCAGAGCACTAAACACACTGAAGGATAATGATCAAGGGGATGGTTCACTCAGATTTGGATTGTGAAAAGATCACTCTAGCTGTAGTGATTTCGTAAAACACTTCCACATAGAAATATCTTGTTCATCATTGACTTTTGGCACAAAATAAGCAAGTCTTCCAACAATTTTCTTTTCAGTAGACAGAGGGCATGGCATAAGTGAAATGATCTCAGGAAACTTAGTCTTCAAAATCCTTGTTATTGAGTTGAGCAGTGAAGTAATCTTTTCAAATGTTATGTCATTAACAAAGAAGATAGAGCGTTCTAAACTCCCAAGAGCTAAGAAGACTTTAGCCTGGATTCATTTCTCAGTTTCTTGCAGTGATCAAAGGCCCTTTGGGAATTATCATGAGCAGTAACAACAGCATCTCTACGTTTAAATAGCTCTTCTAGAGTTTATAAAACACTTCTATAAACATTACTGAAGATTAATAATGATAATCAACACTCATGAGAGCTAATCAAGGGCTCCAAACTGTTCTAATTTACTTCTTACCATATTTTATAGATAGGTGGGAAACAATTATGCTCATTCTAAAGATGAGGAAGCTGCAGTGCAGAGAGATGCACTGAATGATTGAACTCGAGTCCAATTTGCAAGTGATGAAGGTGGGGCTTGACCCCAGGTCTGCTGGTTTCTAGTCGGAAACTTAACAACTATGCGTTGTAGCAATTTCCAGACTGCCTGGACTTAATTCTTGCCTGGATTGTTTACTCACCATGTGAGCGTGGACAAGCTTTTAACTTTTCTGAGGTTCAATTTCCTGACCTATAAATGTGGATAATAATAGAACAACTTGAAAGTTATAAAAAGTAAATTAATGGACATAATAGACTTAGAACAACTGAATACATGGTAAAGGCTCAATGTTAAGTATTATTATTACCATTATTATTGTGTATGCTCCACTATACTGTGCGGTGTGGGGTGGGGCAGGGAATCCCTAAAAATAATAAAAAATTTTTTTAAAACAGCTAAAATTCATTAGGCAGGTATTCTTAGTTTTTAAAGTGTTTTACAATGAGGTAGGCTTTACTATTATTTTCTTTTTACTGATGAAGAAATTAAGGCATAGAGATTAAAAGTGATTTATTCAGGGTCCCTAAACTGAAATGTGGCAGGGCCAATATTTAGAGATAGGTAATTCTGACCTCAAAGGCTGCAGGCCCGGAAACCTACTGGTCTGACTGAAAACACTGGGATTTTTTGATAGACCACTGAAATGAGAAGCCACAGATGGCAAAGGTAGCCAGAGGGCAGCAGGAACTGAGAATTGAGGGAAAGAAGCTTGTTGGAAATGGATTTTCCTTCTGAACAATTGAGTCGCCTGGCAGAGTTTTTAAAGGCTGAGAATTTTAAGGACTACACATCTGTGGGAGAAGAAGAAGATGTTAATGGAAGCATAAGATGTCTTTGTCGATGACAGGTTAGCATTTTTAGATGAAATTACTACAAGGTAAAACTTAGAAACTAAGGTCTATAAGGCTTCCCAGCCAAGAAAACAAAACAGAATAGGTTTCCAATGGACAGGATTATCTAATGATTTAATATGGAATTGATTTTGTCCATTTTCAAGTCATATTTTTCATGTGTTTCCTTCTTATAACCCTTTCTTGCTATTCATCCTGGTTTACTCTATGCCCCAGGATGGAGGATTTAATTGCTATTATTTATTCAGTAACACAGCTTTTGTTCCCAAGTAGAAGGTGTCCAGCAAGGCTAGTACCAATCTTTTAAATGGGTAGGTAATATAAAATCTGTTAGAAGAGCAAATAGCATATTCATCTGACTCCAGAATGAACATTTGATCTCTCAGACAGGTGTGTCTGTCCTCTTGGCATTCTGAAGCTGAGATGGTCTTAAGGATTTCTATCCACCCCCTTTTATTTTAGGCTTATTTCTGTTTTGCTCTGGATGATGCCACCAAATTTAAGATTTTGTTACAAACATGTGAACCTCACTTTCTGGTAGGAAATGATCATTGTCCTGAGTAAAATAAAATCAAAAGGAGAACAACTGGCCCTGTTGAAAAAGAGTCTATGAATTTTTAAAGCAACTGTGTCCATGTGGTCAAGATTGATTTATTTGAAAAATATGTTGGGTTTGGAATACAAATAAATATTGTGTGTTTTCCCATTTAGAGCTTTCATAAAGACCACATTATATGGCTGGCAGTATTATTGGGGCTGCACATTTCATTTATTTGATGTTCATAATCATTTCATTGCCTTTAAATGTTAGCTTACCTTACTGTGAAGTATAAATAAGGGGCATATGAAATGAGGCATTTCATAAAACATCCTAAATCATTCTAAATTATGCTGTTAATGTAGTAGGATATGCTTGGCTCTTTCAGAGAGGTGTTACGATGCATGCCCATATCTGAATACATTTACCATATATTCTATAATAGGTACAATGTAAGATCATCTCAGGTTCACCTCAAATACACGATACTTTTTATATAAAGATAAAACTAAAGACCCATTAGTATAACCAAACGTGTGATTGAGTTTTCTCCCACTAGTAATTATAGGTCACAAAAATATTTTTAAATCGCTAAGGTACTTTAATCCCTCTAAAAAGGACTTGAACTGCCATGACAAAGGGCATGGATTTCAAGGTGGTGGATTTAGGGTGAAGGGGCAGTGAATGGCCATCTAGACTCAGTCTTTTTCCATGCGAACCTGTCAACCAAAGTGTCAAGTTCAAAGTTTGACCTCATTAGAACTCATTAGCTGAGAAATACAATTCTGTAGACAAGACCCTACTTGCAATCTAAGAAAAACCCTGGATATCTCTTATCTTACCCAGCAATTACCAGTTGCTAAGTTGGGTTTTATGCATGTAAAAATAAAAAAGAATGAATTTGAGTGAGGCTAAAAATAGAAGCCAAGATCCAGATTCTATTGTATTAGACTTCTGCATGACTCAACCAATTCCCATAGGTTGACAACCAGTCTAATTTTAAATCTAGAGACTTTATAGCTGTAAAAAGTATTTCCTAATTAGGTAAGGAATTTGCCTGTCATTCTCCACTCTCGGTAGTTATCATAAGACAGTCATTTACATTTTGAACTCACCACTCAAATGGAAACTCAGAGATTTCCAATTTTGTTCCAAGCCCCATTTGACTTCCAAGAAATATGCCTAATTGTTTTAGATGTGGTGCAATCACTAAACCATTATGGGAACTGAGCTGGAATTTCAGTCAGCAGAGGCTTAGCTACAATGACAAGACTTAACTGTCACTCACACTGACCAAATCTCAAAGGCATAATAAATGATAGAACCTCATTTAATTACCATTTGTTCTTTTGTGACAGTAAAAATTATTATAAATTATGCAAATAAGTAATTCATCATGGAGAATAAGCAAAAAATCTAGGTCTGTGATATTAAATAATGTTGACTCAGGGCTTTATGAAAATTAAAATTATAGAGCAGGAGGATAAACTTTGCCCTCATAGTTAGTACAAATGAAGTCTTGTTTGAATATCTCTAGTCTTACCTACTCTTTAATCATAGTACAATTGTGCAATACAAAGAGATACTAAAAATTTCACAAACATTTACTTCAGACCAATTGATTAGGTGTTTATTTAGTGCCTACTATGCCTTGTATTAAGCTCTAGTTCACAGGGCCGTTTTGGTCTCACTGGAATTCAAACTTGTGCTGCCAGTCCATTTCTTAGAGTGGTAAGAGTGGTAAATAATAATTCTTGCCTTATCCCCACAAAATTTCTCCTAAATTCTTTCCAAATTCAGAAGGATTTGTTTAAAAAATTATTTTACTTTGTCAAAAACTACAGCTTCTGTGTTAGTGAATGAGATGTTTGACTCCAAGTTCAGTGATTTTTCCCTTACATAAGATAGCCTCTTCTAAAGTTGTACAAATGGAACTGGTAATGAAGGTCAACACTATGACTGAGCTAGGCATATGGCAAAAGTGAATTTTGAGAAGGGGTACTGATATTATGAGAGGGAGAGGAGCCTAGGTGAAGCACTATAGTATACAGAGTAGGAGAATCAGAGACAACCACAGGAGCACTGGAAGTCTGAGGAGCTGGGATACTTCTCCCAGGAAAGTACATCAAAAAAGAAATGAGGACAGCAAAGACTATTACTACCAGCATTTTTGAATGCCTAATGTCCCAAGAATTGTACTAAGCACTTTACATACATTATCTTATTAAATCCTCATAATAACAGCCATTCTCTACTGCTCATTTTTTAGTTGAGAAAACTGAGCCATAGAGACGTTGATCAACTTGCTCAGGGACACACAGAGCTGGGAAGTGGCAGAGCCAGGATTCAACCCTAGGTCTGCATCCAGAGTTCAAATTCTTAATCACTACATTCTAGTTCCTCACAAATATAGATTTCACAAATCTACGAGTTGGCACTGCTTGGATCATGACAGCACCGAGGTGTGGAGTAAGTCCATGCAGTAAATGGCACCTCAGCTGGCCCAAGTCAAAATCATTAAGAGTAATCCTTACATAATCCTATTCCATCTTTTACCCCAACCTCTAGGCCATCTTGTCAGTTCTGCCTCAACAGTGTATCCCAAATCTGGTCACTGATAATATGCCATTCATTATGTGTTTATTATCTGCCCCTCCCAATCTCAAATATAATTTCTATGGGAATAGGATCCCAGCTTGTATTTTTCCTTCATTTTCCAGCACTGAGAACACTACCTGGAACGATATTAGTTGCTTACAAAATATCAAAGATTGCATGACTGAACGAATAAAGGAATGCAGAAAGTAAGGCTCAGAGAAATTAAATGAGACTTAATCATGGTTCCTTGGCTAGTCCAGGGTAAAGCCAGGACCAGTAAGCTAAGACCCAGATGGTGGCAACAACTCTAAATGTTAGAGAACTCAGAGCTGGAAGGGTCAGAATAGAGCCAGTATTTGAGTTAAGTCTTAAAGAGAGTAGGATTTTGACACTCTCAATAGACATCCAGGATAGGCAATCCAAGCAGGGGGTACAGCGTGGGCTAAGGCAGAGAGGTGGAGAGGTTCAGGGCAAGCATGTTCCCCTACAAGAACAAAATATCACATCGCCTGAGATAAGCAAAGAAGAGAAAAGAGTTGACGTATCAGCCTCCCACACTGAAGCCTTCAAGCTGTAGAAGAGTTTTTGCAACTGACACTACAGTTAAAGAGATTCTTAATTGTACCTTTTTGGCTTTTAGCTCATCTATGGCAATGCCTAGCCTACTTCTGTTCTGCCTCCTTTCTAAAGCTCTCACACAGCTCAAATGTAATTACCATGAAGTTGCTTTAGACTCTGACAATACAGTGCCAGCAAAACTTGGTGGTAGGTGGGAAGGAGTTGGAGTCCAGAGACAGGGGTTCTTAACTCTCCTAAGGACCTCAGGCAGGTGTTTTCACCTCTTTATATCTCAGTTTACTCACCTGGTAAGATCTAGCTCTCCAGTAAATTTCTGAAAGTCTTTGGTTTGGTGTAGAGAATTGGTTACCACTCACTGAGTCCTCAAGTCATTCACTTATGTGTTCATCTATGCATGTTTATTGATTGTCTTTTTTATGGGGAGCATATCAGTTTCTTGGGGCTGCCATAACACAGTACCATAAACTGGGTGGCTTAAAAGAATTTATTCTCTCAAATTTGTGGAAGCCTAAAGTCCTAAATAAAGTGCTGATAGGGCCATACCCCCTCCAGTGTCTCTAAAAGACAATCTTTCCTTGCTTTTTCCAGCTTCTGATGGCCCTGGGCCTTCCTGGGCTTATGGTAGCCGAACTCCAGTCCCTGCCTCCACCATACCCACTCTGTATGTTTCTCTGTGTCCTTCCTTGCCTCAAAACCTGCTTCTACCACTTCTTCCATGTATGATCTTGAACATGGTACTACATGTAATCATCTAGGAGTGTCCAGATGATTCAATGAGATTATGTACATATTTGCAGTTCAGCATATGACTACCACACAGCCAGTGTTCCATAAATACCTCCTTTGAACTGTTATCCTCTTTAGTAAAGCATGTCCAATGATGGAGTTGTCTGTCCATCCAGAAAACAAATTTGTGTCCACACCAAACCACCACAAAGAAGAGTAGAAGTAGTTAACTGGGAAATTAAAACCCCCAAAATCTGACCACAGAAAGCATGGGCCTGAAGTACCCAGACTGACTCTCTGCATTGATTGTATTATCCAGATGAATGTTCAGTTGCCACCTTAGTGACTTCCAAATAGACAAAGATTGGATTTAAGTTTCATTCAATACCCTTTTACTTTCTAATGGGCAATTTCGGATGCACCCAGCACTCTTGGCAAGATGTGTTAATATTGTAGATTTCTTGGGGTAGGAAGCCTATTATGCTTAAAACAAACAATCATTTTTATTCCCTGAAATCTTGACAGAAGGAACAAAAATCCAGTTTGTAGAGATTTTTGCCCTTAAACTTCCATGGTTTATACACCTTAAAGAAGACATATCCTGACTGCAGTGGCCTGAGGCTTCTTGCTGTCTGTGTTGGAGCAGCTGTAGCCTCCTCCAAAGATGACTTGGCCTCTGCTGGCTTCTCTAGCTTCACCAGCCATCCATAAATTCAGTAGATATTCTGCAGTAACAGGGATCCTCTACTATACCCCATGCACTCTTTTAGACACCAAGAACACCTTCAGTAACTCATCAGGTTTATCAGATACAGATTTTTCTAGGGTTTTTGAGTTCTGACACAGGATCCAAGGAATCTGACCATGGCCTCTTTAGCATATTATAGAACAAGTTACCATTTCTCATGATACATGGCAAATCTGACAGAAATGGGCTGTGTCTTCTGGAAAACTCCATGTTTACAGTATAACATTGAGAGGAGGGAAAATGGGGTAGGATTGCTGACATTGGGCTGGAGGAAGGTGTCATTCTGGCACTTACCAATTCTTTTCCCCACTGTTTCAGGTTTGATCTGTGTCCCTGTGCGTCTCAAATACCCTAAGATCCTGCCATCTGAGCAAATGCCTTAACTTATATTACAGCATGAATCTGGAGACCAAGGTTAGAGCAAGGCTGTGGTACTTGTCCATCCCCTTTATTTGATTTGACCCCCCATAATGATGGCAGCAACTATGTCTGTCTTGTTTATCATTATGCCTGCCTCCTGGGATACAGTAAGTGTTCAGTAAATATTGGTGAAAAGAAGAGAGGAAGGAAGGGAGGGAGGGAGGAGCAAATACTTGTGACTGAGCTACATTCCCTATTCAACCGTGACTTCTAACTCTCTGCCCTGTTGATATGATATCTTTATCTTACAGGTGGCACTCATAGTAGTTGGAGATACTTCCTAGCTACAGCTTACCATGATCTAACCCTGTTAGGGCCTCTCTATTCAACCTTACAGACTTGACTCCTCCTATTTACTTCCTTCTCTCTCTCTGTCCCCAGTTCGAACTCCCAAGAGATAGACAATCACAGGGGCTCATTTTATCTTTTTGTATTGCTGAACTCTGCTATTTCACAGGTCATTAGTCGTTAATGGCTTGACTAACTTTACGCCAGATGCTCACTCTTAGGCCAATCAGCTGTGGCTAGATGTATTAGGCAATTTTCAGGATATTTACTTTATAAATATTTTCCAGAGAAAAATGCAAATCTTCCAAGATGAGCCAATTTAATGGCATACCAGCTTTTTTTTTTTTTTAGCAGCAGTAGCTCATTACCATATTGGCCAATGTATTAAACAAAGACAGATACATCTGAGACCAAAATCATCTTATTAAAATGACAAGGAAACCAATAAAATGCATCATCCATATAGCTTAGGAGACTAAGCCTGAGTCATTCCAAGAAAACTGTCCCAATGGGAGTGCCTATAAAATCCTTCTCTGTTCCTCCACTTTCTACTCCACATTATCTCCATGTCAGTGAATTATTTTCACACAATAAAAGCACCCACATAGGAAATATTTACAAATGTAAATATGCTCAATCCCATTTGAAGAGACCCTTATTTGCTTCATTATTTCAGAGTGCAATTTACATCATTTCCCTGTTGCTCTAGCCATGGGCACAAGTGGAGAGAAGCAGGCATGAAATAAATTGTCATTTTCAAAGACATCACTGCTTTTTCCTTGAATAATAAAAAGTCCTAATGTGTTGGGACAAAATTGAAAAAAGATAATTTTTTCTAATTTTTAGATGTTAAGATGTGTATTAAATGGAGAATTTGTGACGATTAAGGGATCAGCAAAGCTGAAACAGCAATGTTTATGGTCCTTTTGTAATGATATCAGAGTCTGTGTTCAGCACACTACTGCATCCAACTCTCCAAGCCTCCCATAAGCTTACAAATGATCTTTCATTTATTTTAAATCAATCAAGTGTCCCTAGAGGACTTTGCCAGAAACCCAAATATAATTACATAAACACACAGGCTTCCTAACTATGCATGTGTTATTCCAACAGAAAAATATAAGTGCAATACAGAAAGAGTGAAGGTTTATAAAATGCATTTTAATATCTTATGAATATGAGTTGGGTACATATACCTTTGCTTAAAAAAAAAAAAAAAGGAGTAAGCGCAGAAGATATGATTAGACCCTTACTGTGGTTAGAATTACCCCAAAGTAGCCTCTCCTCATTTAAATGAAGTTTACTCTGTTTCATGGTCTCCATTGCACTAATATACTTATTCAAATCCTAGAAAATTGCTAACTTCATCGGCAATTGGCAATGCAAGGGCCTGAGGATATAGCAGGTCTTTTATTTATTCATTAGATCTATATAACATCTCTTTTCCAAGGAGCTCCAGGCCCTGTAGAGAATGTTTAACTGATGTTACAACAAAGTTTCATGGAAATGAGAACAGAGCTGTGTCGAAGGAGAAGTGGCAACAGAGGAGGGACAACAAGAAGGAAGGATAAGAGGACGGTGGGGAAGAGACACAAGCAGTCTTTAAAATGCCAAAATAAAATAAAAATGCAACATCCCGGTGCTGCCTCTCTCTAGTTAGTCCAGATAATGACATGATGACAGACACTCCATTTCTGTGATGAAAACTTTTGAATCTCTTTCTTAGAATTACACATGCAGGGCAAGCTTCTAGGAATCTCATCTTCAGCAGAGGTGTTAAACTCACAAGCTATATGCTGATAAAATTTAATATTCAGATCCAGTGATATTTATATTAACACATTTTAGTATGTCTAATAAAGTTCCCTCCCACTTCTCCTAGATCTGATGTGACCAAGTTTTTCATAGTGCATGCCATTTGGAAAATTTTGGAAATCAGAAGAATGGGTGGAAGGTGGCAGCATTGATATTTATTAGATTGTAATAGTATGTAGTTAACTGGAAACTCTGCTGTGACAGGTTCCCCGCTCTTCCTTAGCCACAGAGAGGTAGGAGGGTCCTGGTGAGAGTTCTTGGCACAAAACTGTGGTTTGACTCCTTCTATGACATGTAATCTCTTGAATTGTGGATCCAGCCAGGTTCATGCCAATTTCAGCACTTAGCAGTAAACAGAAAGTAAGGGAGTGGGTTATGATGAGATCATGGGAAGCATACGGCTTCAGAATTTTTCATTTTGCGGGAAAAACAGGAGGCTGAATAGTTAACATTTTTTACACCCCTGTTGATATTAAACATTATTTATTAAAGCTGATAACCACTTGCTTTCAAAGTTAAAATTCTAACATTCCAAACATGTAAATAATTAAGTCTAGTGCTGATGAAGAGGAATCAGAAGGGATAGATCCTGGAATTTTTACTTTAATACTAAGAGACGGGGTGGTGGAAGATAAACAGGTGGGAGGATACTTACTCCCAGACAAGTACTTCTTTCAGAACCCACTGGGGACTTATGGAGAGACAAACGCTTTTCTTCAGAACCAGCATTTCAGGTGAATTTAACTTAGAACTATTCAGTATTTGTTGGACAGCTCCGTTGCGCTTAGAGCAGAGGCATGTCCCCAGTTCACTTTATGTGGAATCCCATGAGTGGTGCCACATTATAATAATATATTCTCGTTTTTTCTATACATTCTTGTGTATCTTCAAGCCAGCTCTTTCATCAGGACACTATAAGAAATCAGTGAAATACCAATCTTTGTTGTCCATGAGCATTTTTTTCTAAATGGTTGAAAAAATTGCATGACGAATTTTTATTCCCATTCTTTTAGAAAACAATTTATCTTTAGTGGCTCTCTGGAGAAAACTCATGTTTTACTTCAAATAGCAATAAATGAATTCTAAATCAGGAGAATTAATTAATAGTGGCTTATTTGTTTTCATTTAATAAACCTATTTCCAATTTATTATCTACAAACTTATTAATCCAAAGTAAATGTTTAAGAATATCGACGGCAAGTGGAACACAGGTAACTGAAATGAAAGTAGAAAAATTTAGCTCTTGCCTATTCTTTAATAGAGAACTTAGTACAGTCCTTAAAACTCGGAGTTCAATTAGAAGCCTGGATTAGGCTGGAGGTGGCAGTCATATTACCTATTACACTCAGGCATTTGGGCTCTGTGTCCCAGGTGTTTAAATCTTGAGTAAATGGCAGAAAAGCAGAGGGATGGCTGGTGGGACTTACCTCAGCAAAGGCCCTGTGATACACTGTCCCTTCCCTAGTAATGATGCATCTAGGGTCACTGATCTTTGGAGTTGCCTTAGAGCCTTCCTGTGACCCCCATCATGCCCCTGCGACCTTCCGTAGGTTCCATGACCCCTTGATGGCTCTCTAGTACATTTTCTCTTGCCTCAGATAAAATGTCCAGGTGGCTTTCTGTTGCTTAAAACTGAGAAAACCGTGCTCAAAAACTTGTGAATGGTTTCCTGACTTTTTGTTGATTTCCAAATAATAAGATGTCTGAAAGAGGGGATAATTTCATTTTGAGGGCTTCCCTAACATGCTTGTTGGGGGCATGTTTTACCTGGGGTTGTTTGAGTCATAAGAAAAGAGGAGTTTGTTTATTTACTGACAAGTGTTCCTCTGGAGAATGGTCAGTGAAGAGGATAAGAACACTTTGGGGGAGGGGGCAGTGCCTGGGTGGCTAGTCCATTAAGCATCTGTCTCTTGAGCTCAGCCGTTCAAGCCCCACGTTGGGCTCCATGCTGGGTGTGGAGCCTACTTTAAAACAAAACAAAACAACTTTTGGCTTCCTTCCCCTCACCAGCCATCCCCCTCCGTGATGATCCCTGGCAAGCTTGCCACTTTCAGTCCCAACTACTCTCGGAAAACAAGCAAATGATCAAGAATAGAAAAGATCAAAACTTATCTCTCAAAGGCTTTTACTCAGAAACGTCCAAATCCAGTTTATGAGGGATAGGTTGAAAACTAAGGGATGGAGGTTCTTGCTCCCAACAAATTTGTAAAAGAGAGAGAGAAGTGACAAAATGGCAGGACTTAAATATAAGTGTGATGCTTCTGTATTTCTTGACAGTTAAAATGCTATCACTTTACACTCTTATAATATATGGGGGAAAACATAATGTCAAATTATATAAGAAATATTTAAGTCTAGTTAAATGGTTGGTGTATCTCTGAGGGATTTAAAGACATTTTACACACTTGTTTTAAAAAACAATCCTGAGAGTATTTTCAGATCTTGCAGTGATGCAAGTGTTTCAACAGGTAATGGATTCTATTTTTAATTTTGAAAGCTTTTATTTTTTCCTGTGGTTTCTTTTTTAATTTGTTGGTGGATAATTTTTTCTTACCTAGATTTCCTCCTGGACTTTCCTGTCTTTTTGAGCTGAGTCAGATTCAAAGGTGAACGCTGTTTTCATACCCCTGGGTTGTTCTTTCTTGCCTCTTACCTGCAGTTGATCTCAATAGAGGCTTAATTAGCCATTTAGAAGTCAACATGCTAAGATTTCTAATTAATGGTAGCTTGCCTATCAAGTTAATGTCCTTGCAAATTATCTCCTTCTAGAGATTATCACAGTTTGCAAATGCAAATCCATTATTTATTAGATAGGGGGCTTAGCAGACACAGATTTTAAACATACTGCAGAGGTGTCTCTTACCACAAGACAGTAAGCTTCCAAAGTCAGAATGTAAGAAGAAAGATGTGTGCTGTCAAGATTACTGTCTTACCAAGCCCTTAAGTGGCACAGGATTAGAGATCAACATGCTGCTGTCCATCAGTCCTGCACACCCAGCAAGATTACCCTTCCTTTTTGAGCATCGGGTCCTTGAAATTTAGGGGACATGTAGAATCAGAAAATAATGACTTCTAAGCCCTAGAATCACATTAAGCATGGCAAGGTGCCTGCACTGTGAGGTAAGCCTGGACACAGTAGATTCTGGTCAGATCCCAAACTCACCCCAAGGTAGACACTGGTGAAATATAGCCTACATTTCCTGCATTATTTAAATTGTCCCTGCTCTTGCTATCACCTCCCTTCCACCCACTCCCCCTTTCTCTCTCTTTGTCAAGCCTGTACATATGATTTAAGAAAGTTATCTAGGCACAGGCTATGACACCGCAGTAACAGCCTTTTAAACAACAATAGTACTGATAGTTTCATGGCTTCATTTCCCCCCTCAGATGTTCCTACTTTTTATATTTGTATTGTTTCTTTCATTAATAAAACCCATACTGGAAATTCAAATTCCCTGGCAAGAGCCTCCATGTCAAAGTTTTAAAGGAACACAAAGAACTTTACTTGAAATCAGTTGGGATGACACCTAGTGGATTGTCCAAGATCTGAAGTCTGGTGAGTATTCTCTCATGAGAACCCCACAGTTAGTCTAAAAGATGATTTTCAAGACTGGTAAGTCATCTCTTCTCCATCTGGAACTGTTTCCTTTATCTATTTTTTTTTTTTTAAATCCCAGGCATCGACAAGACACTGCCATTCTTGTAGGTACTAAGAAAACCTTTGTTGAATGAAGAAGAAGGTGAGGGAAAATGGGAGGGAAAGAAGAAGCGATATTAGGAAGAAGAGAGGAGAAGGAGCGACGGGGAGAGGCAGGAGAAAGGGGAGGGTAGGGAGGGGGGAAGGGGAGGATGGAAAGGAGTTAACAGACTGTGAGAGCATGAGTCGAGGGCTGGCACCCCACCTTTGGAACTCTACGACTGAGGCACTTCCTCTTCCATCGATTCCCAGTGTCCTCAGCTCCGTGTATGGACGGTAGTAAAATGTCTGGCACACAGAGATTCAGTAAATAGAAGCTGTACCTGCTGAGCATTTATCACTGGGCCATAGTTTTGAAATATCACATAACTGCTGTATTCATGAAAAGTAAATAGAAAAATGCTTCTACCTGGAGACTAAAGAGCTGGCCAGTAAATCGCTTCATTGTTCTGAACAGTCTGCCCACAAAGACCATCCCAAAGCAGGCAGAATTCTGAAGGACCTTCCAAAGACTCCGCTCTCACAGGCAAAAAGCATGGAATTAGGAAAACAGTGATGTGGCAAGAACTGGAGACCTGCTAAGTCATTACCAGTAGAGCTGCCACTTCCGGCTATGTGCCGTGCATTTAGTACATACAGTAGTCAGCCTCGGATCACTCCGTTATGGAACTGTTGGTCATCTCCTTTTTCAAATAAGGAAATGGAATTCATAGAAGTTGAGTAACTCCTCTAAGCTCACACAGGTCCTTAAGTGCCTGGGTCCAGGTTTGATCTCACTTCTCCTGACTGTACCACACCTAGGTTTTTTTCTACCACACCAAATAATGCTTGTTAGTGTAAGCTGGCAGATTAACCTGACAGGAAATGTCCAGAGTCAGGAGAAATAAACTGTCTGTTGGAGTAGGAATACTAGTAAGAAAGATTTTGTAAGAGATGTTGTAGATTTTGAAAGAGAAATCATTATAATACAAAGTATAGTCACTAACCGGATGTCCTTGGGTGCAGGGTGGTGGCGGGGGTGGGGGGGATTTCTCTTTTAAACAGTGTGAAGTCCTGACAAGTAATAGTAAAGTGTCCTGTATAAATGGGTCCTTGAATATGTATCATGTGCCAGGCACTGTTCTAAGCACTCTTAGAGACAGTAACTCCTTTCATCCTTATGTATAATAACTCTTTGAGAGCAGTTACTGAAGACGAGAGGAGTCAATATAACCTGTGAGTAAGAGATGGAGTTAGCATCAGGACAAAAACAATCTGGCTCTAATGGTTTTGTTCTAAACAGCCTTATGGGTAGGTCTCATGTTTGTTTATCTCATGCTAGTTTTGCCTGGAAGGAGTGGTAGGGAGATGGGAGAGTAGTACAATGTGGGCAGGTCAGCTCAGAACATGAATCACGAATTACTGAGAATGCTAATGTGGGAATCAGAAAATCTGAAACCTGCCATCTTTCCTTCTCTAAGCTTTAATGACTTCATTGGTAGAGTATGACTGATAATGCTCAAACACACCACTTCAGTGAGGATGATCATGCATAGAAAAATGTGGTAAGAACACAGAATCTAATGATTAAAGCACAGGTGCCCCAATCAGACTGCCTAGGTTTAAATCCCGGCTTTACTATTTAATAGCTATGTGACCTTACATAAGTTACCTAACCTCTCTATGCAAAATGGTGGTAATAAGAGTAGTTACCTAATAGGGTTGTTGGTAGCATTATATATTTAGTGACTAGGGAATAGGAAGCACACAGCAATATGGGTTATCATTATTGTGCACTGTGAAGGTTTTATATATTTAGGAACGGAGCACCATCATTCTTTCATATATCAGTCAAATTTAGATCCATAACGAAGGCAGTCTCTATTGCTACATGAAGCCATGTTGCTCTTTCCAAAGGCTCTTGAATTTGAGAGAACTGAGAGAAGTAGGCTGAGGAGGCATGTAGTAGGTGAAAGTCTTGCAAAGGGAGGGTCTTCCATCTGCTCTGTGCCTTGTTGCCTGAAAGAAAACACTTTCAGATATGTACGCTGCTAGGTGCAGTCTACTGATCTGAAAGCCAAGCTTACATCTTGTCCAGCTTATATTAACATGTTTGCAGTGTTCCCTTGGTACAATGGGGTGATGGCAGCCTCTGGGTTACCTAAGTGCACTGAGCTATTAGGAAGTCATTTGTGTAAGAGCAGTAGGATATTATGAGGAAAGAGGAAGGGGAGGATGCAGTGGAGAAGAAGGCTATGTAATCATTCCCTCTTTATTTAGAAACAGCACCCCAAATTTCATCAATAAATCACCCTTCCCCACTCACAGTCAGTGTGGTTTTTTTTTTTTAAAGATTTTATTTATTTATTTGAGAGAGAGAGAATGAGAGATAGAGAGCACGAGAGGGAAGAGGGTCAGAGGGAGAAGCAGACTCCCCGCTGAGCAGGGAGCCCGATGCGGGACTCCATCCCGGGACTCCAGGATCATGACCTGAGCCGAAGGCAGTCGCTCAACCAACTGAGCCACCCAGGCGCCCCAGTCAGTGTGGTTTGAGTGGAGTCAGCATGACTTACCACTTCCTCCTTGGCCAAGGGACAGGACTGACCCAGGGCTGGCTAATAAGTATATTCTATCCCAGAGATTGGTTCAGGGATAGGCACTTGACCCAACTAAGTTAGGTCCTTGAGAATCAGCTCTGGGACATTTGTTGATAGAATTGGCAAAGAGAGGTTCTTATTTCTGCTGGGGTCACTAGCTGGACGAAATAGAAAGTTGGGGAGATTTGCAGCCATCATACCAATCTGAATCATGGTGGGAACAAATAGGGAAATGGACATACCTCATCAAAAGTAGAGCCAAGCAAGAAGGAAGGGGACAGAGACAGAGAAAGTGAGATGGCATCATTTGAACCCCTGTATCAAACCATACTTGAGCCAGACCTACCTCCAGACTTCTCAGTTACAGGATCAATAAATTCTTTCCTCCCCACCTCCCCCGACCCCTGCTCCATTCTCTCTCTCTTTTTCCCTCCCGTCCTGCCTCTATTTCTCTCCCTCTCTTGCCATAGTGATGTGTATTCTCAATTTCACTTCATATTTGGCTCCAACCTTCCCCAAATTATAGGAAGAATGAATCTGTCTGTAGGCTCTGCAGCTCTATTCACAAAATATAAGCATAGGACTTCAGAACAATTGAAAAACTAGCAGATAGCTCAAGCAGAGTCTCATTCTCCTGGGAGATTCAGTTCTCCAAATTAATAAAAATATCCATGTCTACATTGTGGAACACACACTCATTTTCCCAGGTTTATAAACCTCCAGATAGATACCCAACTCTATTAAAATGCTGATGGCTTTTATGAAGCTATGCTGAAAAGGGGGAAAAGTGGATGCCTCCTTATGTAATAAACTCATGTGGCACTGGGATCCCATTCATCATCCTGGAGGTAACACAAGGAATATTCAGGGTGTCAGAGAAATAAGGGAAATAATGAAGGATCCTTTCTAAATCAGTTCAGTATTCAAACAGAAATAGAAAAACAATAAGCCAAGTCTTCATTGTGTCCATTTCACCTTTCAGATAGAGGGTACAAACCAAATTAGATTTGAAAAATGGTATAATTATCCTACCTTCATTGAGGAGAAGGGAAACTACACATAGCTTCCTAGGAGTCAGTGTCCCTTTGAGCATTCCTAATGAAATAACCATAGCTTGTGGGTAATATGCCTTATTGCAACTAGACTTCTATGCAAGTCCAGGGCTGTTACTATATAGATTACTTTTAAAGTTCGGGGGTGATTGGCACACAATTAAAAACTAAAAGGGGTACCTGGGTGGCTCAAGTTGGTTAAGCGTCTGACACTTGATTCTGGCTCAGATCATGATCTCAGGGTTCTGGGGTTGAGCCACATCAGGCTCTGTGCTCAGCAGGGAATCTCCTTGAGGATTTCCCCTGACTCCTGAGCACTCTCATTGTCTCTCTCTCTCTTCTCAAATAAATGAATAAATCTTAAAAAAAAAAAAAAAAAAACAGTAAAGGAAAGGAGAAAGATTTTACTTGGAAAATCATTGAATTTGGGGCTCCCTCTTTGGCTTCCTATCAGACAATAATTTCATTTGCTCATTCAGTATATATTTATTGAGCATCTACTATTGGCCCTTCAGTTCCAGGTGCTGGAGTACAGCAGAGGCCAGTGAAGTCAAGACCACCCTCCCCATGGAATTCACTTTCCAGTTGGAGACACATCCGACACAGGTGAGCCCATAAATAGTCGGGAAAAGAAGTGCAAGGTGACTTGAGAGAATGTAAGTGCTTTGATAAATACGGTTAAACACAGCCTGACTGGTGGGGATGGCATCTTTAGTCAGAAGATTTAGTGAGGACTCACTGAGGAAGCAAGAGAGGAAGGGGCCAGGCCACGCAACAGCAAGCGTCAGTTTCCAGATTTTGCAAATAAAAATACAGGACACCCCGTTATATTTGAATTTCAGATAAACAACAAATGAGTTTTTATCCCCCTGGTAATGAAAGGGTTGTTTTTTTTTTTTTAAATCTAGCAACCCTAAAAGCACAAATATTTAGAAGTAAGACCAGGCTCGATGTAACTGAGGACTGGAGTTTGGGGTGGGAGCAACATGAGACAATGGGAGTTTGAAAATGGGAGGCCATCAAGGTAGGAGGCTGGGGTTTTGGGTCTTCATGTGATGGAAAGCCACTGAAGGGTTTTATGAGGTGAATGGGGCCTAATCTGACTTGCAGTGTTAAGTGATGGTCCCGTGGGCTGCAAGGGGAAGATCATGGTGCGTGGGAACACAGAGGCAGGAGACTGTTGCCCTGGTCTAGCTGTGAGATGATGAGTTCTCACTCCAGGGGCAGAGTAGTGACCTGCCCTAGTCAAGGGTTATAGTTGCAAGCGCTAGGAACTGACTGGCTATGTTTATCACCAAAGAGAGTTGGGGCGGGGTGGGGGTGGGGAGACATATATGTGAAGGCAGATGGCTAGGGAACGAAGAAACATAGGCAGCAGAAATAAGCCCAGGCCATGCCATGGAAACAGCACAGGAGCCAGCACCGTGCTTCCAGCCTTCAAAGCTGCATCCTCTGCATTGCCACCTCCCTGTGAATATATCTGCCCTGTTCCTACATCGCTACAGCATTCCCTTAAGATTCTCAGGTCCTGGTAGGATCATCTGAATGACCAGCCCCAGTCATAGGCCCGTTCCCCAGCTGCCAGGGACAGGGAAATGTTCTCTTTGCCTTCTTTGGGTTCTATAATAGGAGGCTGGGGGCTCTGCTTCCCACCATGACTCAGACTAATGATTTACCCCAAGTAGGAACCATGTTCAAACTGGGTAGTTCAGGGGCCCCTGGGTGGGTCAGTCAGTTTAAACAAACAGACAAACAAAAAAACCTGGGTAGTTCAAAAAATGGCCAATATCCACTACATGGATGTTCAAGATCAAGAAGGTGACCAAAGCATCATAATTCTTGGAACTGTCTATAATTTATTAAAGAACAAAAATCAGAATAATTTAGATGGATATTCTTAACAAAGCTAAATGTCAGCACGTATGCCCAAAAGTTCCTCCTGTGTCAGTAGAGAAAGGAGAAAACGAGACTTCTTAGTAACATGGATTAAAAAAAAAAAAAAAGAATGGGGGATTTTTTTTTTAGAGATTTCATTTATTTATTTGAGAGAGAGAATGAGAGAGAGCACATGAGAGGAGGGAGGGCAGAGGGAGAAGCAGACTCCCCACTGAGCAGGGAGCCCGATGCGGGACTCGATCCAGGGACTCCAGGATCATGACCCCAGCCGAAGGCAGTCGCTTAACCAACCGAGCCACCCAGGCGCCCAAGAATGGGGGATTTTAATGGCTGGTAGGAATAATCTGAGTCAACAGTGAGCTGTGGCTGGTAAAACAACATAAATCCCCATGGAAACAAAACCAGAGGGGATTAGGAACCTAGGACAGAAAGCATACCTAAGGCTCTCTGCCTGATTCACGGTAGACCCAGGTATTTTTCCAGAGTTTATTTTTATGACTGAAATGAATGATCTTAATGTTACGACCATTACCAAGTCCCCACTCTTTCTGGGACTGTGAGGCTAAAGAATGAGGTTATGACCTTGCAAGGAAGTTCACATTCGAGGCAGAAAGACCTGGATTGGGCAAGTGGTTTAACCCAAGTGTTAGGTTAAAAGAAGTTGACAGTAGACTCAAACTGATACAATTATTGCAGGACTTAAGTGAGATAATACATGGAAGTTAATGCCTAGCACCCAGCATGTGGACGTGTTCAATAAATGTCAGTTACTGCTTTTCCAAAGAATGTTGTGTTGCTTCTCAGAGTAGCCATTGTGTCTCGGAACTGGACACACATTGGCCAATTAATAGATATTCATGAGTTGAAGTATCTGCTTATAGTTGCAAGAAGGAAAGGAGACTTGAAAACAAACACATACACAAGGGAAAGACCCTGAATGACCCAAGGCAGTGCATTTCTCATCTCAGTAGAAGGGTCTGTTTGCACTGACTCAAAATTCCTGTTTCTGTGATTTTAACCACAATTGGCAGAAATGCCACAGGCATTCAGCCTGGGTGTAGCCACAGTGTGGATGTTGTACAGTGGCATTGACCATGGCTCTGGGTCACACCTCATGGATTTCCACCCAGACATTCATACCTGACCTCTTTAGCCAGCCACCTACAAATCTAAAACCAAATAATCCATAAATAAAATTCACAATCCCCCCTTACATGTTCTACTAACACCCCATTTTATGGGAATGTTAAAGGACAAGGTGGAAAAATGACAGTTAAAATTTTATGCAATTAGAAATGTTTTATAGAGGGGAGCTGTGCCCTGTTACATCAAAACTAGAATACTGATGGCATAATTTATCATGTTCATTTACTGTCATGTGTATCATATATAGATTCCACTTGATACTTTATAAAAATATTTCAAATAAATCCTTAACTTTTTAAGAGTTGGACAATGCTTGTCTTATTCATCTTGCATTTCAATTTTTCATAAAAGAGAAAAATTAATCCAACTGAAGAGGAAGGCAGGAGACAAGCTCTTTGAGCTTGGGAGCAGCAGGAATTCACAGGGGATATAAAAACAATGTGCGTTAAATTCAAGGCCAGAGCTCCATAAAGTATATACATCTTCCTGGGGGGGAAAAATCGGTTTTTAATAAGCCACAAACAAGGGCATGCTAGACTTGGCTATATTTTCTGTGGACTATCATGTAAACCATCTTTAATATCAAGTTTCTTTTTACCTCCTATATTCAGGCAGGGCATATACTCTTCTCCACAGGGCACTTTGATAGAGTCGATAAATTGAATTTCCAGCATTAGTAAAAAGCAATCAGATATCATGTTCAGGAAAGACTATATTTCTATTCAGCTCTAAGTAAGAGATTCATCAGGAAGGAGCTGCTTTGTTCCATTTTGTTTGTTTTAATATTCTTTCCAGTGAACTTAAGCATTTTACTTGAGTTCAGTTTATCCCCAACCACAGATTTCCTCTGTTGTTTCAGTTATTGGCTTCTTAATGATGACCTTTTTGTTCTGACAACAATGATTTCTCTCTTAATGTATTCATTTACTCATTCGTCCATTCAGTACGGATTTGAGAGTAAGAATGTGATAGAGACTGTGCTGTGTGCTGGATAGGTAGACAATACCTCTGTCCTCTAGCCGTTCCTGAACTGTGAATTTTTTTAAAATTAAAAATTATAGTCATGATTTCATACCCCCTTGACCTGAATATTCTCATTGCTTTAGTCCACGGGCTGGGATTCTGAAGCTGTTTGGTGTCAGCTCTCACATTACTGTCCCCTAGGACCTTAGTTAGATAAATCAATAACTTTATATAACTTTAAATAACTTTATCAATATTGATAAAGTTATTTATCAATAAAATAAATAACTGGGATGAAATGTTCTCTAAATTCTCTTACCCTCTAAAATGTCAAATCAGTTTCTATTTGTGATGCAAATCCCTTGTTTTATAGGACTTGTCCAAGACCTCCCAGCAAGGGAGTGAAAAGGAGCGATTAAAATCTAAGCCTCCCAACATTCTCTGCCAAGCCAGAGGCAACATCCTGATAAGGAACTGATTAAAATCAACCTACAGACATAAGTTTTTAGTGAGGAAGGTGTTCTATCCCCTTGTTCGTTTGTTGAGTTGAACTAATTGACACTGTGTAAATGTTGGGAGATTTCATAAGACAAATGGATTCATGGCTTCTCTTGCAAAATGAGAATTTAGCAGTACTGACTTACATTCTCATGTGTCAGTAATGGGCTGGAGATAATTAGGAGCTATCCCCTCAAGTGACTGGTTCAATCAAGTTTGCTGCAGTCCTTAACTATTGCCGCATACAGAGCTTTTTCTCCTTTATGTTACTTGCCTTGTCTTTAAGGTAATGTGTTTGCAAACCCTATACTAAACCATAAATGGATATGTGAGCTGTGTGTGGCGTGAATGTGTGGGAGTGAAGAGGAAAGGAATATACTTTCATGTAGGATTTACAACCATATCTAAAATAAGAAAAGAACTAGGCAAAAATCACTGATAGGCTTAATCCCCAACTCAAAAGTAGAGTTTTGGACTTAGTATCTACTTACATCATTGAATCAGCAGAATAGAAATGGAAATGCCATTCAGAACTTAGATGTCATTTAAATTACTCACCAACATTAGCTTTGTAGATATTTTCTTCTTTGTTTTGTCCAATCCAATAACCACATTATGTGTAAAGATACTTTCACATACTTTTTGATAATGAGAATTGATAGACTTCTCATTGTTAGAGATTGTTTTCTTTAATACCCACCTGTGTAAAAGGATCACAAAGCAAAGGTGGATCATTTTCAATCTCCTTAAAAACTTGGAACTCAGATTATGTTGCTACCAGCTCAGGTTGGTTAATTAAAGAAGGAAATAAGGGCAATGTTCTCATCTCATTGTAGTCAATGGTCCTTTCCTTTTAAGTGCAAGGCATTTTCTCTATAGTTTAAGGTAGTACTTCACTCCTGGTTGATTTCAGGATGATTTAGTATTTTTTCTTTTTCAGTCTTTTGTTTTTCTCAATGGCCAATAAAGTAGTTACATTTATATTAAAGATAGAGAACGTGTATAAGAGATCGCTACTTCTCATTTGAATTTGCTCTCCTCTGGACATATTTCTTCATTGTTCAAATTTAAAAGTAATCATTAGTTGCACCTCATTTTTCTTTTCTTACATTTTTTTGGTTTCTTTCAAGAAAGAATATTTCTCACCTCATTCCCCACCACCACTCCTAATATCCCAATAATGTTTAGACTTTACTGTCCTTGAGTTGCCTAAAGGAATTAAGATAAAAAGATTAAAGTATTATCAGTTAACAGACTTTTTAAATCAGTTAACAGTCTTTTTTTTTAATCAGTTAACAGTCTTATAACAATCTGTTTGAAGCAAAGAACCTAGGAAAGGCATTAATTGAGCAGATCTCTTTTCTATGCAAGAAATTTTTTTCTTTTAAGGCAGAAATACCCCTCTATGGTGAAGATCAGTCATTTGAATTCAGTGCAACCTTTCTCAAGATTATGATGTCTACTCTGGTGCTGAGAATTTCTACAAATGTTATGCAAGGTCTTAAAATATCTCTGATCTTTCCTCTGACAGCTTGTTGTTCTGCATCATTTACTGCTTTCAAACAATGTTTTTTAAAGAGATGGCAGTTTTTCTGAGGAAAAGTGACAGTACATTTAAGACTTTCTCCCCATTATCCATAGATAAGAAAGGTATCATTTTGAGATTGCATTTCTTTCCTCTAGCATCTGAAAGATGAGTTGCTCACAATATACAATTATGTGGCTCAAGGCAAATAATTTCACAGATATAGCAGTTAAAGCTGACTGGAGAAAAGTCATTGGTGACATTTCATGAAAAGATGCATAATGTAAAATGCAAGCAATATAAGAACATTGGAAAGAATTTTAGAAAGTACAACTATTTCAACTATTTCTTTTCAACCTTTGTGGGATAATCCTTTCCTATATATCAATTTGTTCTTCCCTTCATCATCATAAGAATTCTTTTCTGGAGCTGATCAAGATCTGCTGGCAATGGGGAAAAAAAAAGTGTTTTCAGGCTTTTGGTTTGTGTAGATTCCTGTCCATTTTGGTCTTTAAATTCAAGGGTTACTTCTTTTCAAGATAAAAGTAAAAAGAAAAGGAAATAAATTATCAAAACAACAACAACAAAGTTCATAAAGATAATCTAAATACAATGCATAAGAAAAATAAACAAAATCAATGTGATTTCCATCATACTAAGTATCTAGAGCTTTATTTAATTCTGACTATCCCTATTGATTCTATTTCCAAAACCATCAGATATTTATCTTTTTTTTTTTAAGAGGCGATGCTGATATTTATATGGTAAGGTCAGTATGACTACAAAATATATTCTCTTACCACTTTTTCGATTCTCAAGCTAGTTTGTCTTTTTTTTTTTTCATTTAGAAAAACTCAGCCTTATTGAGGTACAGTTGACATATAAAATTGTAAGGTACTTAGTGCACATTGTGGTGACTTGATATGCATTTCTATTGTGTAAGATTCCCCCCATCTAGTTAATTAACATATCCATCACCTCACATATATATTTATTTATTTTATTTCATGAGAACATTCAAGTTCTACTCTCATCGCTGATTTCAATTATATGTAAAGTACAGGGTTAGCAATGAGTCACCATGTTTTAGGTCCTCATTTCCTATTCATCTTATAGCCGAAAGCTTATACCTTTGACCAGCTTCTCACTATCTCCACCCGCCAGCCCCCAGCTTTTCCATGTTCTGTTCCTATAGTTTGACCCCCCCCTTTTTTTTCTTTTCAGATTCCACTTATAAGTGATAGTATACAGTCTTTGTCTGGCTTACTTCCCTAAGCAAATTGCCCTCAAGATCCATGCATATTGTCACAAATGGTGAAATCTTCTTCTTTCTTATGGGTGACTAATATTCCATTATATATATATATATATATGTGTGTACATATATATGTGTATATATATATATGTATATATATATACCATTTCTTCTTTATCCATTCATCTGAAAATGTTTATGATTTTAATGGGCACATATTTTATTTAGTTTTTTATTGGGTCCAAAAAAGAATATTTGGAAACAATATTTGGCATTTTATTGACAAAGACCATCAACCCATATAGCTGCGAACAGACTCTGTTCTGGCTGCTGCTGTGTGAATCAGATAAACTGAGAGACAAGCCTCCAGCTCTGTTAGTACCAACCTCTCTGATTCCTCTGAGTTTCTCCAATCTGTCCTCCTGCCCTCTTTCTTTCCCTCCTTCCTTCCTTCCTTTTAACCAATATTAATTGAACATCTATTTTGGGCCAGGATGTGAAAAAATAAATAAAATCTTTACATCCCTGGAGCTCACAGTCCAATAGAGAGGGAGACATAAAATAAATATTTTTATGATGACAGGTAAAAAATGTGACTTTTTTAAAAGTGGAGTTCAGCTATAACAAACAATAGGGGCTGCTAGTCAGATAACTTACAGAAGACTTCATCTTGTTCATGAAAACTAGCAAAAAGAAAATAGGCATCGATAGCAGGACATTAAAAAATATGAAGAAAAAGCCTTCATATAAAATTATGTAAATGTATTATATAAATTATTAATTATATGTTATATATAAATTATATATAATTATGTATTATATAAAATTATATAAAATGTCAAGATGAAGAACATATTGTAAACAGTATAGAAAAGTACCTCAAATCATCTTGTTCATGAATATCAATCCAAGCAAAATTATAAGTGGTATATGTTCAACAATTCATCTCCCAAACATAATTGAGAGCCTATTTTGCATCAGGCAGTGTTCAAGGCTCTAGAAATACAGCAGTGAACTAAACCAAGCCCTTTGCTTTGAAGCAGGTTACTACATGCAGCTGCTCAAACTGCGTACTGCACAATTCTCAGTGACACATTCACGCAGACGATGATGTGCACCCCCTGGGGTTGTACATCACAGCAGGTATGCTCTAATTGTAGCATGCATTCCAGTAAGGGGAAGCCAAAGCCTAAACAAACAAGAATATCACATGTAAGTGCTTTGAGGAAAAAATAAAATAAGGGAAAAGAAAATATTGAGGAAAGCTATTTGGGATTTTGTGGTCAGAGCGATATTATAAGGTAATATTCAAGAGGGAGCAATCAGGATATGCAAGAGTAGAAGGTGCAGATATTCTTGGGGGGAGAATATGTTCAAGGAATGTCCAAGAGTCCACTGTGGCTCAACCGCAGTTACTGAGGTAGAGGGAGATACACCGGGAAGCTGGATTATCTAAGTCTTTGAGGCCAATGTAATAACTTTGGTTTTTACTTTGAGAAGGATGGAAAGTCATTCTTAGTCTTTAAACAGAGGAGTGATTTGATCTGACTCATTGTCTATCACGATCATTCTGGCCTCTCTTTTAACAAAAACTGCAGAGGGGCAAAGAGCAGAAACTGGGAGACCATGACAGTAGGAAACCTATGACAGATGATCATAGCTTGGGCCACATGACAGCAGGAGGGGTGGTAAGTGGCTGGACTCATATAATTTGAAGGCACAGTAGGATTTGCTAATGGACATGAGACGGAACATTGAAAAGAGGGGAGGAGTCAAAAATGACTAAGATTTTTGTCCTGAGCAACTGAAAGAATGGAATATTGTCCACTAAGAGGAAAAGGAGAGGAAATCATGAGTTCTGATTTAAATGTGTTCTGTTTGAGATGCCTGTTAGTAATCCAAATGGAAGTGTCAAAGCAACAGTTGAACGTGTGAAGATGGAATTCAGGGGAGATGTTGGGATTGGATATATAAGTTGTTGATATATAATTAATATAAAGCCTTTAGGCTAGTGGAGCTTACCTAGAGTAGCTGCTCCCACTCCCTATCTGTACAGCTGTGATCACCTGGGGAGTTTTCAGAAAATGCTTAAGACTGAGCCCTAACCCAGACTAATTAAATCAAAACCTCTGGGATGACAGCAAGTCATCAATATTTTTAAGAGCTTCCCAAGTGATTCTTGGGGTTGAGAACCATTGACCTAAAAAGTCAATGAAGAGATGAAAGGATGCCTAGGAACTACTCGCTGGAAGACTCTAGGGCTTATAAATCAGGCGGTGAGGAGGAAGCGGTGAGTGAGGTAAGTAGGATGTAGAGCAGAGAGCTGCATTGGGGGGCAGATAGTGAACATTTTTGGCTTTGTGGGCCATACACACTACTGAAGTCTGCTGTTGTAGCCCTAAAGCAGCCTTAGACAGTACATAAAAGAATGAATGTGGCTGTGTGCCAATAAAACCTTATTTACAGAAGCAGCTGGGGGGGGCCACACTTACCCCATGGGCTGATGAGGTGGGAATCAACAAGGAGCCCATGAGGGGTGTGGGTCTCCCTCTTCAGCGACATTTATGAAGACATCAAAGCCATTGGAGGGGAAGTCACTGGAGCATGTAGGCACCCCTTAAATAGTTCAAAAGAATTTTTTTATTGAATCTCTTGTGCCTAATAGAAAGCTTGTAGGTTCAGATCAATAATAGGTGTGGATTTTTATAATTTTACCACAGCCTTTTTTAAATAAAATGTAACAAAATGAGAAAAAAAAATGCAATCTAAAACAAATCCATTTAATGCATTGGTTAGTGTTTTCCTTTTAAGCTTGAGTGTACAGCTCTTCCAGCATGGGGTGAGGGTACATCATTCTCTCAAGAGCTCCTGTTTGGTTGTTTCCCTGGAGAAGTTTTACGCTTGTTAGATTACACTTGTTAAAATGAGGCAGAATGTACTTCCTCTTATGGGTTGCCCCAGACACAATGGGTAAAAGTGTATTACTAATGTTGAAACTAGAGACCTCTTGGAAATTTGTGAGGAACCATTGAAAATGCAAATGTCCACACAAGGGAAAAAAAAACCACAAAGACTCTTCTTTGGAAACCTCAGACTGGTGCTTTCACTGGGTTAGCAGCAAAACTAATGATAATTGTGGCAATTTACGTTTTATAGGACCTCTAACTCAAACACCTCGAAGAGTAGCCCCACTCCATCTGGGTCCCCCCTCTTGCAACTAAAAATCTCTGGATTTAATATAAAACAGTACTGGAAGACTCTGGAATGTAGAAAGAAGAGGGTAGACTGCCCAAGGGCCTTGGGACTTGAAGAATGACACATGATTGAGTTCCCTGGACTCCCTTATTGCCTTCCCTATATTCACACAGGGTGGCCCAGAAGCCTTCAGCTCTGAACCACCAACTAGTACAGACAAAAAAAAAAAAAAAACTCCAATAAAAGCCTGTTCTCCTAACCAAAGGACCAGGAAAAGAGCAGACTAGCAATAGAAAAACTTTTGGTAATGACCACCCTACACTAACCAGACACAAAAAGAGCAAATCATCCTCTCCAAACTCACCCTTTTCCAGGGTTTAAAGCAAAGTCAAACAGGGAGCTGCTCTCCCATCTAAGCAAGCAATCAGCACTCTGATTCACCGGGCCAAAGCTGTGTCAGTGGGGCTAAGCAGGAAGCCTATTTTCCATCCCTCAACTGGCCTGGTGGAAGCAGGCAGCTCTCAAATGCCCCTATCAGGGGGTAGCATCACTCCATGCAGGGATATTCTCATTTCTATCACCATGGATTAGTTTTGCCTGGTTTTGAGCTTCATATAAATGGAACCATACAGTGTGTGTTCTTTGTGTACCGCTTCTTTCTTTTATGTAACAAAACATTTTAAAGACTTATTCAAGGAGTTGTATGTATCAGTAGTTAGCTCTTTTTATTAATGAGTAGTATTCTATTGTATGGATAGACACAATTTGCTTATTCAGTGTCCTTTTGATGGCCATCTGCATTGTTTCCAGTTTGGAGTTATTATTAAAAGTTACTATGAACATTCTTGTACAATCTTTGTATGGACATAACTGATTTTGATTTGATCGTTTGGTGACATCGCAGATAAATATTAATCTCCTGGGTGCATCCGTCTACTAAAGCCAACTCTTCTAACTAAATTAACCACATAATTGTTAAATTTTAACTCACTTCATGCTGTTTAAAAGCAACTTCAGTAGGGAGAAAAAGAATGGAGAAATTGGGTGGTATGAACAGTGTGATCAGAAGACATTTCAGTTCAGACTGTATAAAATAGAGATTTATATTTCATTTATTCAACCCACTTATTGAATCTAATTAAGCAACACTTAAGATGCATTAAGTCCTATCCTTGCACTCACAGCCAAGTTACTTGATTGCATAAATGTTAAACCATTTAATTTGAAGGAGTTTGGGGATTGGGGGGACATCTTACTGAATTCTCGGTCTTGAAATATTATTTTTTATGAAACTTTTCTAAAATTGGAAGTGATAAAATTTCATACTGAGTAAGGAAATTGGTAAGCTTTTAAGATCAACAAACCTAAGGGAATGATAAGAATTTAAGTGGTCTCCATTCCCTTTTCTTTTTTTTAAGTGGTCTCCATTCTTGAGAAACTGCAAGGCAGTGTTATGTGATGGGTAGAACATCAAGTCATCATTTATGGACAATTCCTAAGGTATTCTATTCTCCCCTCCATGAAATAAAGAGAAAGAGAGTGATAGGTGAGTCATTTTCAAAACAGACACAATGACATAGAGAATCCATTCTTCCTAACAATTTGGAAACCTACTGTCCCTTACCATCATTTAACCAATGACCCCCATTGCTGTTAGATGAGAAAGTGGAAAGGTTTTGAGCTATAAATGCTAGCTAATACTTGCAAAAGTATATTTTGAAGTAGAAATTGGAATGCCTAGAACCTGTGATCCAAGAGGGGGGTAAAAAGGCTCTTAAATGACATATTAGGGAAGTGAATCTCATTAAGAGCATCATCCCAATTTCTATCTTCATCCATAATTTTTAGTTTCATCCCTGTACCCCACCCCTTCCCTAAGGACCCATTAAGCTTCAGTATGGCTAATGCACTAGATTCAGAGTTTACCTGGCATTTGTCTGAAAGGCTTGGTAAACACTTTCATCTATAATGGTGATGAAAGTCCTGCAAAAGAGACAAAGGGCCTCCTGCTAGATGCTGTTAAGTGCTCAGCATTATTATTAAGAAAGAGTCATGATTCAGCTATAAGAATCCTGTAAGGAAGAAGCCTAAGCATGGAGGGGCAGCATTTCTAAAGCCTTTACACTGATGAGGCTGATTCTCAAGGGAACACTAGAGGAGGAACTGGAATTATCTTATTTCTGAGAAACTCCATGGGCTGAAGTCCTCAACTATTTTATTCTGACCTTCACAATATGCTTTTCTATTGATATTATGAATCTCTGTGTGGTAAGCTCACTTGAAGTACAATAAAGTCTTGATCAACTAAATTAAAAATTGAGGTTGCTTCCCTCTCCTGCATTCTGCAAATTGCCTTTTGCCCATTAACCAGTAATGGTTTTCCTTTCAATTTGCATGCCTTTGCAGTTTTCAGGCTCTCTCTGAGCCCTGTCTGCACTCTGCTTCCATGTTCTGCTTCTGGACTGTCACCTTCATGTTGGTCTTAGCTTATTGGTTTGGTAGAAACAAGATTCTCCAATTGTCACAGCAGAGAAGGTATCCCATATCAGACAAGTATATGGATACCATTTCTTAGTGTGTAAAACTCTCAGGTTCCACCGTGCCACAACATCTTAGAACCATGACAATCATTTAAAATGAAAAATCAATCATTTTTAATCCTCCCCTTGAGGAAGGACATGGTAGTGAGTTCCCTGGGCTCCCATGTTGGTCATAGATACTATAACTGAATCTTGAATTCTCATGTGCTAGTGATGTTTCTAGTTACTACAAGTAGGACATCTGTTAAGCGTCTTTTCTAAGCTGAATGTAGTTTAAAGGTCATTAACCTGACCTTTATCTCCAAGTATCAAAGCCAGTCGCAGCCATTCTAGCCTGAAGGAATCTCCTTCTTCCTTCTTCCTTATAACCTCTAACAATGGATAAGCCAGTGCAAACTGACCCTAGAATTCAGAGAACCCCAAATATTACTGTCCTATTCCGCTCAAAGCTGAGTTTGAGACCGGAACCTGCATAGCTCCTGCAGATTAACTCATGACCATGTGCTGGATTCCGTTTCCTGACCAGGCATGAACTGGGAGTGATCCTGTGTTACCTATCGATTCCCTGAAAGAAATTTTATTTCTACTGTGTATCAATTACTATTGTTCATTTTACAAAATAAACATGATACCTGGCCCCATGAAAGTTACATTCTGGTGAAAGAAAAAGATGATAAAGAGAAAAATAATAAATTGATAATATTTACTACTGGATAGTGATATGTGCTAAGAGGAAAATAAACGGAATGACCTGAAAGAAAGGCAATGGCAAGGCCCCTACTGTAGCTATAGTCAGAGAGGATCACGGGTTGTTTCAAGGAGCAAATATAAGGGAACTGTACAGATAGACGTTTCATTGACGTCATCTGATCTTGGGGCACACACCAAACACAGTTATTAGGAAACAGATGACACACTTAAGTGAGGATACTGAATAGAGTTTAATGAGAGATTACAAAGTTGTGGGTAGAATTAAAGGAAACTTAAAAGGGCTAGTATGGTCCCTCTACCACATCTAGGCGTGAAGACACAAGGAGAGGGAAGAGGTTTTGGATGTTAGAATGGGTTGTCATAGTTGGAAGAGAGATGATCAATAGAAGCTGTGGCTTTTTTTTTGTAATTTTTTATTGTTATGTTAATCACCATACATTGCGTCATTAGTTTTTGATGTAGGGTTCCATGATTCATTGTTTGTGCATAACACCCAGTGCTCCACGCAGAACGTGCCCTCTTTAATACCCATCACCAGGCTAACCCATCCCCCCACCCCCCTCCCCTCTAGAACCCTCAGTTTGTTTTTCAGAGTCCATCGTCTTTTATGGTTCCTCTCCCCCTCCCACTTACTCCCCTTCATTCTTCCCCTCCTGCTAACTTCTTTTTTTTTTCTTAACATATATGGCATTATTTGTTTCAGAAGTACAGATCTGTGATTCAACAGTCTTGCACAATTCACAGTGCTCACCATAGCACATACCCTCCCCAGTGTCTATCACCCAGCCACCCCATCCCTCCCACGCCCCCACCACTCCAGCAACCCTCAGTTTGTTTCCTGAGATTAAGAATTCCCCATATCAGTGAGGTCATATGATGTAAGTCTTTCTCTGATTGACTTATTTCACTCAGTATAACACCCTCCAGTTCCATGAAGCTGTGGCTTTTTAAAAAAACAATAGCTGGATCATGTCTGGGCAGAAATAGAGACCCCCAAATCACTCTCTTCCTGTTTTTCAGCCTCTCCCATTGCCCCATAATTAGTGGAACCCAACTAGAAGCTAAAAGGCAGGGGATCCTGGATGTTGCAGCACACAGAGCCCAGCCTTCCAGGGCGCAAAGTCCAGCAGAGAAGGATGGAAATGCATATGGAGGGCCAAAGAAAAATAACCATCATGAGATAGATAGAATGAGGTGGGTTGATGTTGCTGATGATGATCTGCCATTGTTGAAATATGAGTTAAGGGAAATATTCACATAAAGGATGAAGGAAATTGATATACAACTAATGTTCCACCATAAAACTGTACTGGGCATGTGGGAGTTTCATGATGGAAGACCACCAAGACTGTCTGCCTTACAAAAAGATACAGTAGTCTTTGTAACTCAGTAACTAGTCTTTACCATGAAGTGTCATTCTATAGCAAATCCTGTTATAATGAGATTGTACTCTGCAATATTTTAGAAAAATGAAGGTATCTTGATAATTATAATAGCAAATATGCTAAACAAGAGGGCACCAACTATTTCAATGACTGTTTGAGACATTCAAGATAACAAGCTTTGGTACCTTAAGCTCTAGTTTATCCTGGATAAAATGAAAATTGCCTTCTGGCTGGTCTTGCATAAATTTGGATTTCAGGTAATGTGACAAGATGAATTTTCCTTTCCAATCAAGTCACTTGTCACCCTTCAGTCCACCTTCAATTACTTGTGCTATCTTTAGCCTTCAAGATACATTTCTATTTATATGCCAAATTATTGAAAACTATATAAGGGACAGAAAGGAATTTCTTTTCCTGGTGTTTTTGTATCCTCTCAATTTCAAAGTCATACATTTATGATTTATTTCAATTCAAACCAACTCCGCATGTTAGCAAACATTTATTGAATGCCTATTCTGTTTAGACAAAAATTGCATACACTAAAATTACCTATGAACTGCTCCTGACTCACCCAATGTGTATCACACTGTATTGTGACTTTTGTGTTTATAGCCCTATATCAGTGTATATTCTTTTTATTCAATATTACTCCATGACTAACAATACTTGATTTTTTTCCCTTGAGGATATTAATATTACATCACCACCTATCTGCCTGGCCATTCCATCAATGTGTTTACTTCTTGGTGACCAGGTAGAATACCTTAGAGTCATCCATACATTTTTCCCCATTGGTTTTGCCAGTATGCATTGACAGTAGCAGGCTTACTTACATCCACTGATTGTTTAAAATAACAAATGTAACCATGGCATTGCACATTAGCCTGCAAGTTGGATTTGCCTGTGTTATCATTCCATTGTGCTGTACCAAGTACCGCAGCAGCACAAAGATGAGCCTTGTGCAGTTTCCAAATTCAAGGACATCCTTGAAAGTGGGAGGAAGCCTTATGTGGGAGGAAGATGGTGCAGAATAACTAGAGCACAAGGAAAGAAGTCAGTGAATGTCTTAAACAGAGCAGAGCAAAGGGTTAAATCTGAGGACTGTTCAAAGGGCTAATGGGAAGAGGTGGCATTTGAGCAGGACTTGAAGAGATAGGATTTCAAGGGAGCTAAGTGAAGGGAAAGGTAAGCAGCCAGAGCAAACAAGCAAACTCTTGGGAAAGGGCAGAGGTATTCAGGGAAAATGAAGATGCTGGAAGTTGCTACAGCAGGGGTAGAGAAACGAGCATGTTGCAGTGGCAAGAATAGGGCCAATAGGATAAAGCAAATATGAATGTGAAACCAGGCTCTGCCTCTTCTGTGACCTTGGGCATTTTACTCAGCCTTGCTGAGATTCCATGGCCTCATTTTTTGAACAGGGAAAATAACAGTCTCATAGGATGGTTGCGAGGATTGAAAGAGCTGAGGTGATCATTGAATAATAACACCCTTCCTCCATACTTCATTTTTGTTCCACAATCACCTCCAAAGAAAGCAAAAGAAGAATTTGAATACTGATTTTCATATTTTGAAAATAACAGTTAATATTTATTGAGTGTTTAATATGTCAGATGCTGAGTTAAGCATCCTGTATGCATTCTCTCCATGAATTGTATTCTATGAGCATGCCCATTTTGCAGATGGGGAAACAGAGTCTTAGAGAGGGGAGGTAAATGTCCCAAGACTGGTAAGTGGTAGAGCAGGAATTTTGCCAGGTAGTCTAACTCCATGGTCCATGTTCTTAAACACCACACTAAAGTATGCCCTGTTAAATTTCACCCATTTATTCAGCACAAACTCACTGAACATATAGTATGTGTCAGGCACTATCAGCAAACCAAAGAGACAAAGATTTCTGGCTTCATGAAGCTCTGGTCTTTACAGGAAAAAGGCCAATAAACAAACAAGTAAGTTGTATAATATTTTGGAAGATGATGAGTGCCACAGAGCAAGAAAGAGCATGAACAATCAGGGAGTGCAGTGGGAAATGACAGTGTTTAAATATGGCAGTCTTAGCAATGGCTATAGAGTGGAGGTAACATTTAGCGAACTTGAAGGAAGTGAAGCAGGGCCCTTGAGGGTATCTGGGGGTCGACAAATAAAAGCACCCTGGGGTGAGAGCAGGCCGGGCATGTTACAGAAACAGCAAGGAGGTCAGTGTGGCCGAGGTGGAGTGAGGGAGGAGGAGAGCAGCCAGCCACACCTTGTAAGGCCCTATGGGCCCTGTGAGGACTTAGGCTTTTTTAAGAATGAGCTGGGAGCTGTGGGTGCATTTTAGGCAGAGAAATGGTTTGCTCTCTTATTATAACAGTATCCATATGCCCATGTTTTTGAGGCAGGGGGACCAGGGTGCAGGCTGCTGCAGCCACCTACGCAAAATGAAGATGGTGTCAATGTCAAAAACAGTGACGGAAGTGACAGGTGGTCACATTCTGGACATGAAGGTAGAGCCAATAGGGTTTGCTGAGGGATTAAATGTGAGGTATGAGACAAAAACAGAGGCTACAATGAAGCCAGGCCTTCGTTAACTTCCATAACCAAATGGCTCTATGATACCCCGGATCACCATGTTTTGTCTCCCACTAACCAGCTTGCTACAACAGGGAAAGGAGACCACTCTTCTAGGTCTCTCACATTTGGGGTAATAACCCAGAGACTGTGAAAATAAGGCTCAGAGGAACACAGGTATGCCCATGCCGAGTGCCCACAGTGCCCATGATGTTGGGAATCTTTGCTGCTATTGGCCCGAATAGAACAGTAGTCTACTTTTCCAGGCTCCCTAAGCACACACAAAGCTGTTCAGTCTGAGAGGGAAATGGGAGTCCCTGGTAGAACGTGGAATATCTATCCTGGGAGTTCTGCTACCCATTTTGCTTTAATTACTCTACATTATCTTTTTAAGCTACAAGAAGTATAAAGGCTTACCAACTCAGCCCAAATTTCTCTGTGCCGAGAAAAAAAGCTATTTCCTTGCTCCTAATTTTTCCTCTCCCTCTCCGCCCAAATGCATGTATTTTGTCCTAGTGGAGAATCCCAGGATTTTGAGTACATGAACAGGTGGCCACACAGCCAAGTGGATCCTTAGCGCCCACCACAAGTCAAATGAGTGATGTCACTTTGGACCAACTGCTTTCATAGAGAGCATCAAATGAGAGCAAATATATATGTGGACTGGCTCTCCCAACTTATCTGCTGTGTGACCTAGGCCAACTCAGAGAAGAGCTGGGAAAGTGCCTTTCCTTAACCATGTCATGGGGACATTGATAATACCAACTTCTTAGGGTTTTTCCGAAGAGTGAAATAAAGCTTCTAAGTCCCTAACTCAGGGCCTGCCATATAGAAAGTCCTCAATAAATATTGCCTGCTATTTTATTATAAGTATGATTATGTTTGTAATTTACTTTGTTAATAAGCTTAATTAAGTGCCTAGAATAAAGTAGGTGCCCAATAAATGTCAATCCATGCCCCTTGTCTCAATAAAATTGGGTTCCAAATCTTACAAAACTCAAGATTCTAATGATATATGGAGGGACATGCCCAGTGGTACCAGACAGCTCAAGAAGTTTGCTGAGTGAGTAGCAGTGAGGACAATGACCTCTGGATGCATTAGGAAGAGTTCCAGGACATAAAATGAACACCACCTGGTGATTGATCAGAAATGAAAAATGAATGCACACACCTTCTACTCTTTCTACCAAAAAGCAAAACATTTGCTCATTTGCACATTGCAGCAGCTATTGCCATAATAATGCTACAGAGTAAACAGCCATAAAACCTCAATGGCATATAATAAAAATTAACTCTTGCTTGTGACTGTACTTATCAATCAGGTAGCACGGCTGAACTGCGCCAGGCTGGGTGAACCTCGGCTAGGCTTACTCATGCCTATCCAGGCAGGGTCTTCGGGGACCTTGCTGGTCAATGATGGCTGGATATTGACTGGAGCAATGGCATGCTAGGGTCCCTATCTCATCATCCTGTGGACTTGCTAGGCTTGTTCACACAGGTGCAGTGGAGTTCCCAAGAGAGGAAGCAGAAGCACACAGGCCTCTTGAAGCCCAGACTAGGAGCTAGCCCATGTCTCTTCTACCACATTCTATTTTCTAGAGATAATTATTGGCAAGTGTTGGCCATGCAATGGACATGGATACAGGGGAAAGGAGGTATGGAGAACTAAGGACATTTTTGCCTTTAATTTGCCACATACTTCAACTTATGTCAGTCAGTGCCTGTGTGGAAAGGAGAGGGTATTAGAACCCCAAACCTCTTTTATGCCCAGCTGGGTCACCCCAGTACAAATTTATGGCAGATTGACTATCAATCCCAAGTTACTTGTATCCTTTCTAATGATTGAAAAATTTGAGTTTTCAGCTACTTGAATGCAGGGTACCCGTCTAACCTCCACCATCATCTCAGAGAGTTGAACTCCGCAAAGGTAAACTTGAAATATTGTATGTAGATCACATTGTCCTAAGTTGATCCTATTTCCCTAGAGACCTATTATTTTAGCTCTCATTGCTGCTGATTGATCTTGGCACGATCTATGAGTCTTGGCTACCTTGTAACTCTCAGCTCCCAGATTTCTCTGGTCCCAGCCTCCCTGACAAACTGATTTACAATGATTTGCAAACAAACACTTCCATTTATTGGAGGTGTTTATTTGTAAAGCCACTCAGTTTCAAATCCTTGCTGAAGTCATTTTTCTGCCTTGGAAAGTAAGATTTAAAAAAAAAAGGAAGCATCCCTGGATGTACTCATAGGTGGATTCAGAATTCATAGTTTGAGCAGTACTTCCACTGAGATTTCACCTAGAATCACAAATGTCATTCTTAAACCCACAAACTACACTCGGTGATTAAGTGATTGAACCCTTAAGCGAGTGTGCAGGAACCACCCTCCAAGCAGACCAGCTAGCTTCTCCTTACAAGCTATAATTTTAGGGCTGTGGAAAATTCATCCATCCATCCATCTGCTCTGTGAGAGCACAAATTGACAGCTCGCAAAGGCTCTGATTATATAAGGCTTAAATTGCAAATATCTCTAGTGGGTCTAACACAGGGACTTGCATTCATAGTAATGCTACAATATGATTAGATAGGAAAATGATAGATAGACTGATATTTATTTATTTATGCATCAACTATATTCTGAGCACATACTGTGAGATCAGTTCCCTTTTCCCTCTACATTTTTTAGTTTTAAAAATTATCCTTTCTTCCTTGTTGCCTTTTTTTTCCTTTTCAGTCCAAAGTATCATTATGATGTTAGCTCCAGAGCTCAATGAAGAGCTCTTATCAGAAAAGACCAAGCAAAGATGTCATCCTGTGAGCTAGTCAGGTCTAATGTACTAAAGTGTGTTTATTCTGATGCTTTGACATCATGGGGCCCTGCTGACTTGGAAGAGACTACCCCTCCCAGAGTTGCCTAATTCCTTCAGAAAGCAAACAACTCCCTCAGGAGGGTACCTTCCATGTGCAAACCAGTCGACCCAGAGCCCATACTCGCCACTCACCTCCTTTTATCCATACTTATAGCTCATACTCTAGGCTACTGTCCGCTAGCCCTACTCACCCCAGGGCCAGATCTTGGAGGACTAAGATTTTGTGCTTCAGAATCCACTGAGATTATTTCAACAAGCCAATTCTAAAACTGTTTACCTGCCTCAGAAGTTCCTTCCTGCAGAAACCACAATAAGGGCTCTTGCCATATTTCCCCCTTGCTCCCTCTACCCCTTGATGCATGCTGTAACCTTCCCATGTAGCCCTTCATGGAGTGATGTGCTTCTTATTTCTAGTATTTGTGAGTAGCAAAACTTCTTCCTTCGTGACCATCATTTCCATGTTTGAGTGTGTTACCATATCTGATTAAAACAAATCCCATGGGGCACTTGGGGGGCTCAGTCGGTTAAGCGTCTGCCTCTGCCTGAGCGTCTGGCTCAGGTCATGATCTCAGGGTCCTGGGACGAGTCCCGCATCAGGCTCCTTGCTTAGTGGGGAGTCTGCTTCCCCCTCTCCCTCTGCCCCTCCCCCTGTTGTGCTCCCTCTCTCTCTCTCTCTCTCTCACTGGCTTGCTCTCTCTCAAATAAATAAATAAATATCTTTTAAAAAAAAATCCCAGATGTATTTTAAAACACCTAAATACTTGGAATCAAATGGTTGGTGAGAAATGTTCATTTGTCCATTTCCCAGATCTCTTTCCCAGGTCCACAAGTGAGTGAGATCTGACCACTACTATATGAAAAAAGTGAATCAAAAGGATACCTACCACTAACAAGAAAAGTAGCCAAACATTTTTTTTCCCAAAGAATATATGCAAATGGCCAAGAGACATGTGAAAAGATGCTCAACATCACTCATCATCAGGGAAATGCCAATCAAAACCACAATGAGAGATGACCTCACACCTGTCAGAAGGGCTAAAATTGAATAGACAAGAAACTACAAATGTCTGTGAGATGTGAAGAGAAAGGAATCCTCATGCACTGTTGGTGGGAATACAAACTGATGTAGCCACTGTGGAAAACAGTATGGAGGCTGCTCTAAAAATTTTAAATAGAACTACCATATGATCCAGTAATTACACGATTAGATATTTACCCAGAAAAAAAAAGAAAACACTAACTCAAAGAGGTACATGCACCTCTGTGTTTATTGCAGCATTGTTTGCAGTAGCCAAAGCATGGAAGCAGCCTACGTGTCCATCAATAGATAAACGGATAAAGAAGATTGGGCGGGATATATAATGGAATATTACACAGCCATAAAAAGGGTTGAGATTGTGCCATTCGAGACAACATGGAAGGACCTAGAGGGTATTATGCTAAATGAAATAAGTCAGACTGAGAAAGACAAATACCACATGATTTCATTCATAAATAGAATCTTAAAAAAATGAATAAGCAAACAAAAAGCAGTATCAGACCTGTAAATACAGAGAACAAACTAATGGTTGCCAGAAGGGAGGAGGGTGGGAGGTTGGTCAAAATGGGTGAAAGGGAGAGAGAGATACAGGCCTCCAGTTACAGAAGGAGTAAGTCACAGAAATAAGAGGCAGAGCATAAGGCATACAGTCAACAATGTTGTATTAACGATGTAGGGGGACAGATAGCAGCTACACTTGTGGTGAGCACAGCATCATGTATAAACTTGTCAAATCACCAAGTTGTACACCTGGAGAGAGAGAGAGAGAGAGAGAGAAAGAGAGATATCCTTAGTACCCAGCCCCTGAGCTGTGGAAGCTTCCTGACTCATGAGAGGAAGAGCCCGCACCTCCGAATCAGACACAAAGTAGCCATGAGCTCAGTGTCACTTCACATTCTCTCTTTAGTAAAACACTTGGAGATAGAAAGCTGAACAAGACATGCCCCTGTCCTGAACAGGATCAGCTGCTGGTGACAGGATACCCACTGTAACCGTATAAAAGCTCCGTGCAACTTTCAGGGAAGCTTCAGGGATGGGGAATTTGCACCAGGTCTAGAAGGATGAGCAGAAGTTTACTTGAAGGAGGTCAGGCTGGGGATCTTCCATAGAGGAACAGTATTTCTTCACAAAAATAAAAAGTGTAAAGGGGTACACAGAGTTTATTTTCAGTAACTTGATAGTGTTTCTGTGGTTTTGCATTTTTCCTTAGTTTGTATTTTCTCCATCAGCCACTCTACCTAGTCAGCAAATCCCAGGAGTAGAGCAGAACTGCATGCTGCAGCCTTTCACTCCCAGGAGAGAAACATCCCTGGGGGTTGTGAGTTTGCAGGCATAGGGGCAGGTCCTCTCTCCTCTTCAGAGCTCAGCCCCCCATCTCCAGAGGCTGGGGTGGGGGTAGGCTAAAGGGAGAAGGCAAGGTAGTTTGTATGTGTCTGGCCCTTTAGGGCCGCTTGAAATAATATCAAGGAGAGAAAAATAAGCTAGTGAGTTGAATGTTTAGCAGCAGATTTGTAATCTATCATTACTGCGCTTTATTCCTCAGCAGCCCAACCGAACCCAAAACATTGGGAAAAGAGGGTGGAAGCCAGGGGGTAGGATTCCCAGGGCACCAGCTCTTAAGCACAGCGATCATATTTTTTGCAGGGGCCCAGGTCTTTGACAATCACTAATGCCCACCAGTTCCCAAACTCCAAAGGTTTGCAAAACGTAGCCCTCTAAAAAAAACTGAAGGCACTCCATTCCTTTCAAATTGCTCTACTTTGTCCAGACCCAAACTGTATTCATTTCCTTTGGAAATGACTCTCGAGAATCCGAAGAGCCTCAATTACTCTAAATCACTCTGTGAGACAAGCACAAAATTAATCAGGGCCCCTGTGTTTGGCGTCAGTCAGGCATGCAGCAGAGAATGCCATAAATAAAAACACCAAGTTCGACTGTTGGCCAAAACCTCAGGGAAGTCTGTTTTCAATAGGGTAAAATAAATATTCTACCATTCAACACATTCTACTGTATGAGAGGAAAAACTGCAAAATATCTCAAATACATAAGTTTATGGAGCCCTGATTAGTAAGAAGTTGCTCCTTCACTATTAACCCATTGGCAGAGATACTTGTTTATTTTCTTAAAATGGTAAAATAAGTATCCTTATTTCCTGCTCTTGGGTCAGCAGTGTTTCCAGCTAGACAGTATTCCAGGTTCAGGGCCTTTTCATACGTGTGACCACCATTGGGGTCCTTCGATTCTCTTGCAGTTTGCTAGCCCTTATTTCTGTGTTTGATGTTTGGGAATCGGAGGTTGCTCAACGTGCAAGAAATCTCAGAGATCTCCTTTGCAGAGATCTGCAAAACATTCTGAAAACAAATCATCATCCTGAGCCTTTACCAAGCACCTGTACATGTGAGACTCTCGGATAAGAGTGTTACATGGCAACTCTTGAATTCTCACACCAACCCTAGGAGAGAAGGCTTTTTATTGCCCTCGTTTTATATAGGAGAAACCTAGAGAGGCTAAGTAAGCTGTCCAGGATGTCATCACTGAGAAGGGGAGGAGCAGGGACTCAGGCCAAGTTCCACTGGCCAGCAGACCTCTGCCCTACAGCCACGGGGCTGGACCAAAGCAGGTGGAAGGACTGGGCTACAATGGGTGGTGGGGCCGGAGGAGGACCCAGCCCTTCCAACTCCCTTTAGTTTCCCTTAATCATAAGGTTGGCTCATAGAGTCACGGGACAAGAAAAGGAAGTCCTTTACTTTGAGCTCACCCAATTATGAGCTTCTTGGGGAAGACACTGTTCCTTCCAGTTCTATAGGCAGTACCTACTACATTCAGGCCTTGGGTTTTTGATCGCTTAGTGTCTGTTGAATAAGGGAATGAATGAACTTAACCAGAAGTCATGTTCCTTTGATAGTTTTCACATTTCAGGGTAAACAACACAATGTAACCGATTTCTAGAGATAAAAGTTGCAGATACAATTTGGCTTCCGGAAACATCCATGCATTCCCTTAAAAAGAAGGGTCATTCCAAGCTATCAATGGTCCACCCACCCTAACATGTGCATTAGACAGCAAGTGGACAAAGGAGCTCGGGGTAATTATAGGGCTGTCCTGGATAAGAGGCTTGAATGTAAATGAGATTCAGCTCCACTAGTGACACATTCCTGGCCTCTGTCTTCGATGTAATTCAGTTGAGGGACAGAGAGGAGAGCTGCAGCTGAAAATACTAAAACGACAAGAGAATGTTTCTTATTTCCCAAGAAAAACTACATGTAAAAAATGCTTAGATGTAAAATTGATTGTTCAATATATAGCTTTCAAAAATTGTTCCACAGCCTGTAGGCATTCTCTGTAACTCATATACTGTCCATTTTGTTTCTGTTTGACATCCTTCACCCGATCCTCAAACACAGTATTTTATCAGACTAGTTAGGTGTCATTTCCTTTACTCAGCTTTGTAGATATATTTATATAGGGTGATTTTCTAGGAGAAGGTGATCGGGACAGGGTAATTAAGAACAGGGCAACTGGATGATTGGCTGGCGGATAGTGGTTCTCTTTTCCTCCCCGGCTGCTTGAAGCCTCGCCACCATCATGAACGACACAGTAACTATCCGGACCAGGAAGTTCCTGACTAACCGACTACTTCAGCGGAAACAGATGGTCATTGATGTTCTTCACCCTGGAAAGGCAACGGTACCTAAGACAGAAATTCGGGAAAAACTAGCCAAAATGTACAAGACCACACCAGATGTCATATTTGTGTTTGGATTCAGAGCCCATTTTGGTGGTGGCAAGACAACCGGCTTTGGCATGATTTATGATTCCTTGGATTATGCAAAGAAAAATGAACCCAAACACAGACTTGCAAGACATGGCCTGTATGAGAAGAAAAAGACATCAAGAAAACAGCGAAAGGAGCGCAAGAACAGAATGAAGAAAGTCAGGGGGACTGCAAAAGCCAATGTTGGTGCTGGCAAAAAGAAGTGAGCTGGAGGGGCGCCTGGGTGGCTCAGTTGGTTAAGCGACTGCCTTCGGCTCAGGTCATGATCCTGGAGTCCCGGGATCGAGTCCCACATCGGGCTCCCTGCTCAGCAGGGAGTCAGCTCCTCCCTCTGACCCTCTTCCCTCTTGTGCTCTCTGTCTCTCATTCTCTCCCTCTCAAATAAATAAATAAAATCTTTAAAAAAAAAAAAGTGAGCTGGAGATTGGACAACAGAAGGAGTAAAGATGCTGCAGTGGCTTTATCTGTGGTGGTTGTCTCAGAGTTTTCATGAGAGGATCAATAAACTAAGAATGTTAAAAAAAAAAAAAAAGAACAGGGCAACTGAAATCAGACTGTGTAGGTTCAACTTTTTGCCCTGCCACCTACCATTCGAGGGACCTGGGCAAATTATTTAATACCTTTGTGCCTCATTTTCCTTATTTGTAAATGGGGAAATATTAAGAGTACCAAAGTCCCCATCCCATAGGGATGTTCTAAGGATTAAATGAAATGATACATGGAGAGCTTATAGAACAGTGCCTGGCTCATGGTAAATAAGTAAGAAAAGTTAAATATCATTATTGATTTTCTGTTTTTATCAATTGACCTTATTTTGTTAGATCTCATTTGAAATAGTGTGAGTTGAGAGGGGTATACCATTCAAAAGTTAGCTTTGATAATAAAGCTGTCACCTTATTGTTTGCCAGTTTGATTTCTTAAAAGTGCAAGTTCATGTCCACAGCCCAGGTAAGGTGCTGTCACCCTGAACTCCACATAACATGTACCTGACATGTTTGGGATTAAACCAAAGACAACAAACAAAAATCATCTTACCTACATATAGAAATAACAAAAGTGATCAATTATGATAACCTGCTGGAACTTTACATATTTTCTAATCTTCACCACTTTAAAGGACAGACATTATTATCCTATTTTATAAATTGGAAACCCTGAGGCTCTGAGAGGTTAAGTAATCTGTGCAGCTACAAAGTGCCTGAGATGGGTTTTGAATTCTGTGTTTTCTGACCAAAGCCCACATTATATTCTGTAGACATCCCTTCCTTAGACAGCAGTTCTTAGCCCTGACAGCACATTAGAATCAACCGGGGAGCCTTGAAAACTAACATCCAGGACCCATTCAAAGCAATTCAGTCACAGCCTCTGGGGGTGGGGGAAAGCCCAGGCACCTGCAATTTATAAAGCTTTTCAGGTGGTTCCACGTGCAGTCAGGACTGAGAACCATTGATCTAAACTCTGCCATTTTCAGAAAGGTATAAAGATTAGCTTAGAGAAGCACCTTTCAAGTTATTTTATTAATTAGCTTAAATGAAGACTTATTTTGCAAAACCCACTTGATGAATTGATTTCCCTTCTTAGAAAAACATCCATCCAAATTTGCATGAAGAATCCCACATCACTTTCTTTGTTTCTAGATTATAAGCTATACAATCATTTCCAGTGATTTTTCTATTCAGAAAGTTTTTTGAAAGCCCCCTTCGTGTCCTTATAAGGAAAAATGAGCCAGTGTTCTTCTCAAGGAGCTTGTGATCATTACTGCAACAAATGCCTATAGAACATTTTATTGATACGGAGCATTGTAAAAGCCATGGGGTATATCGTAGCAAACAAAGAACATGTAATTCCTGTCCTCATGGAACTTATAGTCTAGAACAGAGACAGGAGATCAACATGTAAATCAGTAAATATATAATTACAAATTATGATTAATGTCATGAAGACAATAAACAGAGAGGGTCTCCTTTAGATTGGGTGGTCAAGGACAGTTTCCACGAAACAGCGTCAAAATCATGAGGCTCTCTGATAGTTGTCCAGTATATTCATAATAGTTAATGAGTGTACCCAGCATACTTTTTATGTCTGACTTCTTTGTCTTGCATAATGATTTTGAGATACATCCATATTGCTATGCATATTAATAGTTCATTTCTTAAGGTCATTAAGAAGAATTTGAGTGTATGAATATACCCTTGGTGTTTTTATGCACATGAAATTTTAGGTATCACTGAATTAGAGTGTTAGTTCTTTAAGGGCAGGACAATGACTAATACATTTATTGTACTTTCCAAAATTTGACCAATCATATTGGAGTTAGCAGGTATTCAATACACATTAGCTGATTGAATGAATTTTTATGCTCACAGATAATACCTATTGTTCTCTTTCCAATGTCCCTACCCACAATGCACATATGACTTTTTTTCAATTTAAAGTAGGTGTTAATTTCAGCTAATAAAAGACAGGAGCAATTGAGTATTTCCACACAGGCAAACGATTCACTTGGGATGAAGGTAGGAATCCCATCAACAGCATTACACCTGTTAATTCTCAAGATTCTCTAAAATCAAGCATGTCTAGGGGCACCTGGGTGGTGCAGCTGGTTAAGCCTCTGACTTGGTTTCGACTCAGATCTCAGCGTCATGAGATCAAGCCCTTCATTGAGCTCCGCACTGAGTGCAGAGGTCTGCTTAAGACTCTCCCCCTGCCCCCCCCGTTCTCCCTCTGTCTAAAATAAATAAATCTTTAAAATCAAATAATCAAATGTGTCTAATGCAGGAAGATATTGCCCCATTTGTGAACATGTCCATGGTTGGTTCTTACACTTGAACAGTAGTGTTAATTAACTACAGAAAATTCAGATGCATAGAGAGTTGAGGACACTATAAGATCCTAGGAAGACCTGGCTTACCATTATTTATGTCTGCCTCCACTATAGTCCAAGTCACAGCATCAAGAATCTAGTAGGTGCTCAATAAATGCTTCTGCAATTGGACTGAATGTAAACCAATTGCTTCAGTACCCAATATGAATATTTACAATGTGCTTATCCATAATGACTAGTTTGGGAAATGTTAAAAAAAAAAAAAAAAAAAGAACACCCTTACCCAGCCTGCATGTTTTTCCAGCCTGCATTTTAATGCAGGGCACATTTCTAAGCTGAGATTGATGTTCTCCTTAATGTTTCCCATGAAAGCCGACTAACATTTAAAAGAGTTAGTATGCCAGAAGCGATCTCGGAAATGTCAGTGTGGTCTGTGATTACGAACTGGTCTAAAGACGAAAACAAGCTCCCCTTAATAAACTGAGCTTTACTCAGGCTGCAGAAACCTATTAAAATGAAGGCAAACTGACTTGACCAAACTAAAAGGCTCAGACATATTATTACCTATTAAAAGTCATTCATTAAATATGGGATAAAGCCAGCAAGAGGGACTCCATTTTGAGAGGAGCCAATTAAAAGATGTTGAGCGATGAGGCTCTGGAGTCAGAATTACATCTGCCATGTCCTACCTGAGACCTGACCTCTCTGATCTTTGGTTTCCCGAATTACAAAAAGATGCTGATACTAACAACCTCACTGGACTGTGCTCTGATTAGATTATGTAATGCATTTTATAATGCCTTGCTAGGCCAGTTGTAGACGGAAGTCCAGCATACTAGCATCGTTGGAGAGCTTATTAGAAATGCAGAACCTTAAGCCCTCCCCCAGACCTACCAAATCAGAAAGTACATTTTAGCAAGATCCCCAGGGGACTTGCACCACATTCGAGCTTGAACAATGTGGATCTTAAGCATATGACACATGCCGGGCACACAGTGAATGCTCGATAAATATCCACTACTATTATTCTGTGGAAAATTTTAGAAATGTAAATAAAATAGAGTTTCATCCTCTCCCAAACAATAGATGCATTTCTTTACCCTGTTGTGTACGTCTTCCACCTTCTTAGAACTCCTCCGTCATTGCAAAAATCAACAGTTTTTTACTGCATTCAGTGTAAGCTCTGACTTTTGTAGTTTTGATGATCATCTGCAAAACCAGAATTGAATAGTAGACATTTATCACCAGGCCAGATTTCTTTGTGGACTGTGACCTTACAGCTTTATCCAAGTTGGCAGACGGACATTAAAATGAAATTATTGACTTTTTCTCTCCCTACAGCCAAGAGCAGATACATTGGTTTTAAATGGATTCTTCACACTCTGGTAGCTTGGTCACCACTTTCCATACCCATAATTGATAGAAAAAAATGAAACATAAGGAAACAAAGGGTAAAAATGTAAAAGGTGAGCATTTTTAGTTTCCTGCAGTCTATTTTAACAAGGATTGGAGACGGTGCATATTGGTTGAGAGACAAAAACACTTTGTGGATTTTTTCTGCTTTGCATCAGTACCTGTGTGTGCTGTCTGAAAACCTCTAAGGGAAATAAGCAGTTCGGCATTTGGCTTTGAGAATTCTCTATCTCCCCTGAGTAGGAGCTGGGAGCCTAGCAAAGGCAATATATTCCTATGAGCTTCAAATGGAAAGTACCAACCATAGAAATTTTTCAGAACAGTGTGCTGGCTTCTAAGCAAATGGACTGAAGATGGTGTCAGGCTATAAAAAGTTAATTTACTAGCATGTCTTCTTAAGAACAGCCAAGTCATTTCAAATTCTAATGCGCCATAGCTGCCCCTCTTCCACAGCTGTAGCTGAACTGAAACAGAAGAAATGGGAAGCATTTACAATGGGGGCTTTAAAAAAGGCAGAATCTGTGTGTCCTGTTTGCGTGCAACCTGAGTTGTTACCCCTCCCTGACTTTGTTGAAAATGCTGTCTGGTCTCCTAAGAATTGTACCGGCCTGCTGCCTGAGGATCAGGACTCCCTGCACATCCCTGAACATTATTTGCATACTGTTATCTGATCATCACATTGAGAAAATGCAATCTGTCTTCCACAACCACTCCCTACACACACACACACACACACACACACACACACACACACACACACACAC
>NW_027397077.1:18715030-18723879 GCF_003265705.2 Callorhinus ursinus | reverse complement strand
CACACACACACACACACACACACACACACACACACACACACACACACTCCCTGTTGGGTCCTTTTGTCCCACATTTAACAAATTTACCCTCATGGGGTCTCCTTATCACAGAGATGATAAATCTAATAAAATAATTTAACAGGGCAATATCTGTGTCTGATAACATCTCTGTTTTTAAAAACGTATTAGAAATGTTGAAGGCAGGGACGCCTGGGTGGCTCAGTTGTTAGGCGTCTGCCTTCGGCTCAGGTCATGATCCCAGGGTCCTGGAATCAAGTCCCACCTTGGGCTCCTTGCTCAGCGAGGAGCCTGCTTCTCCCTTTGCCTGCCGCTCCTGCTGCTTGTTCTCTCTCTGTCTCTCTCTCTCTCTCTCTGTCAAATAAATAATAAAAACTTAAAAAAAAAAGATGTTGAAGGCAGATACAAAAGGCACAAAGAATAGGGCTTTTCTGTGAAACATACTCCAAAGGCTTCCTATCTCATAGAGAATAAAATGCAGGGGCGCCTGGGTGGCTCAGTCGTTGAGCGTCTGCCTTCAGCTCAGGCCATGATCCCAGGGTCCTGGGATAGAGCCCCGCATCAGGCTCCCTGCTCGGTGGAGAGCCTGCTTCTCCCTCTCCCACTCCCCCTGCTTGTGTTCTCTCTCTCGCTGTGTCTCCCTCTGTCAAATAAATAAATAAAATCTTTAAAAAAGAATAAAATGCATGTTCCCCACACTGATCTCCCAGCCTTTCGTGGGAGCCTTCCCCTGCCTGCCAACCATTCTCCCTCTCTGTCCCACCGCCCACTCCTGTTTCCCCGTGTTGGCTCCTGGAGCATTAGCACTCAGAGCTTTCTCTGCCTTCAATACTCTTCTCCTAAATATCTATTTGACTCCCTTCCCTGAGTTCTTCAGGCCTGTCCTTAACAGAGAGGGCTTTCCTCACAACCCTACATGAAAGAGCCATGTCTCCCTCACCCCAATATCAGCATCTCATTATCCTGCTTTGTTCTTCTCCATAGCGCTGATCAATAAAGTATATATTTAGTTGTATATTAATTTATTACCTGGTTGCCCTAACTAAAATATTAGTTCCATGAATTCAAGATTTTGTCTGGTTTGGTTTTGTTTTGGTTTGCTTTGGGTTTTTTGTTTTTCCCCTGCAGAACCTAGAAAAATAAATCTGGATCAAGGTAGGAGCTCAACAAATAACTCTAAAGACTGATTGATTTCAACTTCATTTGCACCCACCTTCCAGCTTAAAAAAACTATAAATACATATAATATAAATAAAATTAATATTGTGTGTGTGTGTGTGTGTGCTGAGATCACCCATGTATCCTTCCTGATTTCAGCCACCATCTCTCCTGGGAGTAGTTACTATCTTGAATGTGGGGCTTAACATTTTCATGCATTTCTTTATCTTATATATATATATGTATTTGTAGGCAATACACAACATTAGGGAGCTGTGTACTGTACTGCAGCATAGCAGAGCATAACTCAGCATGGCACAGTATAATATTAGACTATGGTAGAGTATAACATAATCTAATACAGCTGATCCTTGAACAACATGGGTTTGAAATGCCTCAACTTCTTGGGTCCATTTATATTTGGATTGTTTTTTCTGCAAAAAGTTTTATTGTTTCCATTGGGCCCATAGCTAGAGAGAGGGCTCCAGTGTGGTTAAAAAGCTGCCAGTGGCTACAGGGAGAGACTCAGACAGCAGCTCTGCCACCAAGGGAACGCCAGAGGGGCCCCTCCAGAGCTGCTGAGCTTTTGAGGCTCCTAATTATGCTTGAAGGTAAGCCTTTCAAAAAGCTACTTGCTCAGCCCAGCCTGGAGCCCAACCTGCAGAGGTGAGTCAGGTGGTCACCATCTCCTTGATGAGTTTCACCTCCTCATCCAGGAAGTGGCTCTCTAGGAAGTCACAGAGCGGGAGGGGTCCACACCAGCAGAGCCCAGAGCATGCAGATCCAGAAGGGCCTGCTTCAGTTTCTTCTCCAGGATCATAGCAACTTTCACGACCTCGGCTTTTTACCCCACTTGTCCTGAGATGGCTTCTGCAAGTCCTGGTTTTGTATCTTTAAGCCTCTCCTCAGCCAACTCCTGGAAGAAGTGGCCCAGGCCCTCCAGAGCCACATCCTCGAGATCAAAGTAGAAGCCCAGAGAGAGGTAAGTGTAGAAGGACTGCAGACGCACATTGACCAGGTGGTTGACAGCAGCTTCCAATTCAGTGAAATAATTCTGAGAAATGTGGGAGCTCATGATTGATCAACAGTAAGGAGCTAAGCTCAAATGATGGTGTTGGCTGGTTTTGGAGGCAAGGGATGACTGAGAAGATGGTTCCAAAGGTTCCCACTGGAAGAGATTGGAGGGTGGGATGGGACTAGGAGCAGGGCATCCCTGGGTCTATTCTGTGTATACACTGTTGCAGCAGGAGAAGATCCAGGGACCACTGGGCACACTGCCTCTGCGTGGATTCTCTATGGTGCACTACTGTAAATGTATTTTCTCTTCCTTATGATTTTCTTAATACAGTTTCTTTTCTCTAGAGTACTCTATGGTAAGAATACAGTATGTAATAATACAACGTACAAAATATGCCTTAATTGATTCTTACCAGTGAGGCTTCTGGTCAACAGTAGTAGGCTTTTAGTAATTTTAGGAAGTCAGAAGTTATAAGTGGATTTTTTACTTGGGTGGTGGTTGGCACCCCAAACCCTATATTGTTCAAGGGGCAAATGTATAATCATATAGAAAAGAACAGCAATTCTCAAACTTTGATTCATATCAGAATTACCATGGGAGGTTTAAAAAATCCTAATGCCCAGCCCCCACATGAATTTCATCTGGAAATCCCCACAGGTGGGCCACTGGCATTGTTTCTTTAAAGCTCCCAGGTACTTGCAATTGCAGCCAGGTTGGACGACCAGGGATATTGCCCACAGTTGAGTGCAGGGGTCAGGGGTCAGACTCAGGAGCCAGCCTGCCAGGGTTGCAACATTGCGTCCAAGTCTCTCCAGCGTTTCTAAAGTTTCCTGGACATCACAGCTAGCCACGTGAGGGTGGAGGAGCACACAGCATCCCTTCCTAAAGATACTGGCCAGAATCCAATGCTGTTCCTTCAACTAACCTCTCTTAGGCCTTTTTCTGAAATATTTAACTCTCAGGCGTTTTAATATGGCCTTCCATCTAAGTCATTGGAAATCTCCAAAAACACGGTGAATTCCTTCCTTCAAAACACTCATTATGTGTCTGAATTTGTATAACCTTATTGAAGTACAACATCTGTCAGGAAGACTGCACACATCATAATTGTACAGCTGGATGACTTCTCACAAACTGAATACACCCACATGATGAGCCCCTTGACCAAGAAATCCACCAACGGTCTGTTCTCTCAAAGGTCACTACTCACCTCACATCTAAGAGTGGATTAATTTTGCCTGTTTGGCCTTCACATGAAATTATAAAATGTATACTCTTTCATCTGGTTTCTTTCATTTTACATATGACAAAACACATTACTTCTTAATCTCTTTGAAATTTAAAAAGGGAAAACCATGCAGAAAAAAAAGAAACTAATTATAAATAATATATTTGATTCACTACCTAGAAAAACCAAAGAATCAATGTAAAGGGGTCTATAATGTATTTTTTAGAAGACAGTTATTCATTTTTCTTCAAAGAATAAAGAAACTTTTAGATTGCCTATTTTACCAACTCATTCATAGACCTGTCAGTGTGCTTTTGCATAATGTATATTACTTAGAAAACAACGTGAATATAGATCACTTTTAAAGGCTTTGCTAGAAAGGCAAGCAAGGCTAACTCTGTGTGCCCTATTAGCAGATTGCAGTGGTCCATAATCCAAAATTCATTTTTATTTCATGTGGGGTTGTATGCTTTAAGGGATAAACGTGAACTCCTAGTGATAATTTTAAGCTAATAACAATATTAGTCTGAAAAGATCTCTTCATTTATTTAACAAATTTTGAGTGCTAGAAATAAAATGTTGAGCAAAAGAAATTTGGTGCTTGCCCTGATGAATCTTATAGTTTGGTGAGAGTCAGGTATTTACCAATAAATCTTGCAAATAAACTGAAACTTACTGTTACGGACTTGATTGGGAGAGTCAGTCAGAGATAGTTTCCTTGCAGAAACTATGGTGGTGCTGATGTTAAAAGCACAATAACAGGGCGCCTGGGTGGCTCAACTGGTTAAGCATCTGCCTTCTGCTCAGGTCATGATCCCAGGGTCCCAGGATTGAGCCCTGCACTGGGCTCCCTGCTCAGCGGGAAGCCTGCTTCTCCCTCTCCCACTCCCCCTGCTTGTGTTCCCTCTCTCGCTGTCTCTCTCTCTCTCTGTCAAATAAATAAATAAAATCTTAAAAAAAAAAAAAGCACAATAACAAAGGAATGTTGCTAGGACTTAAAACAGCCTTGAAATTTTACAAACTGCATATACAGACACTGAGTGCAACACCTCAGGGGTGTTTACCCAGAATACTCTGAATCATTCCTGTTAGTAGCCAACACACACACACACACACACACACAGAGACACACACTCTGCTGTTCAGCTCTTATGCAACCTCAGGTGTCAGCTGAAATTTCTTTCTTAAGAAGTCCCTGGATGTTCTTCATGCACCTAAAGTAGGTCAAGGTCCCCAGTTTAATACTGTTAAATTACTCCTCAAATTTTTCTAGCATTCATGATAGATTTCCTCCCTTTTTTTTGTAAAAAATAATATGAGATGATTTATTACACACGCATCACATAATGCCTTGTACCTCATAAATATGCAAAAAACAGTAGCTCTTTGTGCATTTAATATGTATTATCTCTGCATAAACACTCTAACCTCTATGAGGGCAGGAACCACATGTCACATTTCCCCCAGGAACCCTAACACTGGACCTAGGGGGCCAGCACAACACAACACCATGTGCAGCATGTAGGCACGGCAGTCAGATTGCCTGGGTTTGAATTCAGTGCCAGCAGTGTGACCTTGGGCAGTTTAAGTTTATTTGCTTGCAGGTCTCATCAGGAGCTAGACCCTATCCTAAAACTTACCTCATACAGTTGTGAGTGATTATAAATTGAAAGGAACAGTGCCTGGCTCATAGTAAGTGACGTATGCATTAACTAGTTAAGTATTATTAGGTAAACTACTACCTTTCCGCTCTGCCTCCTTTAATGCTACACTAATACAGTGTTATCATCTAAGAAAATGAGAACTGAATCCTACAACATGGTTTATCCAGAGCCACTTCATGCATCTTGGGTCCTCCTTAGCTGAGTTAACTGAGCCTTGGAACTTATTTGAAAAAGACCTAAATTGAAAGCCCCATTGAAAAAACTTGTATTTTTAAATACTTCCCTCTTCTTTTCCTCTTCCCACTTTACCAATTGGGTTTCTTTCCAACCTATATATGGCTTCATTTTCAATTTCCAAGGAATTCCAGGATTTCATATCTGAAGAGGAGTTGAGAGATCATCTACTCCAGCATCAGTGACTTTTATAAGAAGAAACTGAGACCAGACACAAAAAATGAGTGGAACAAGGTCACACAGTGAGACTACAGAACACCAGGGATGAACAGGCACACACCTTGACTCCAAAAACAGTGTTCTTTCTCACATACCACCCAATTTCCCAATTTTTTAAAATACTGTTAATATTTTTAGAACAGAAGAATGTGGCCCCATTCTTTAATGGAAAAATATGGTAATAGCTTTTTGATCTTTTCCGAAATGAAAATTGTAGCACAGATAATAAATATGCAAAGCAATAATAACTTATACACATTAAATGCATTAAGGCTAATAGTTATTTACTACCATTTGTCATTGTGTAAAGCACATAATATGTATTAACTCATGATATCCTTAAAAAATAGGGAGCAAAAAAATGAACATAACTATTAAAGTCTCACTCAGCTAAGAGGTTAAATGACTTGCCCAAGGTCACACAGCTTGTAAGAACTAAGATTTGAACTAGAGGAGTTTACTCTAGAGCAGTGCTGTCCAATAGAAACATAATGCAAGCCGTACAATTTTTAATTTTCTGGTAACTGTATTTAAAAAATAAGGAAAAACAGGTGAAATTAATTTTAAGAGTATTTTCTACTTAATATATCCAAAATATTATTTCACTATATAATCAATGTAATGTTTATTAATGAGATATTTAACATTCTTTTTAACCATATTAAGTTTTGAAATCTAGTGTGATTTTATATATAGAGCACTTTCCCATTTGAAGGCTAAATTTTCAGCAGAAATACTTAATCTGTACTTAGATTTTATAAAATTTACAGCTGAAAAAGAAGATTCACATAACCAAATTGTTCTAAGCATACTTAAAAGTTTCCTATAACTGAATGGGAAACTTCATATTTTGAGTTAAATTTAATATAATATTAAATAAAATTTAAAAATATAGTTCTGCAATCCTGGTAGCCACATTTCAAGTAGTCAGCAACTATGTGTGACTTGTAGCAAAAGTACTGGTCAGCAGAGCTCCTGAGCCAAAGCCCTAACCACTATGCCACTCTGCATCCTTTATCATGACAGTAACATAATCATAATGCTACAAGGACAGATCTCTAGAAGCCGAGAGAATGAGAACTGAGCTGTATGCTATTGTTCACCCAGGGCACTTGGTGTGTCTTGGACCCTCAGCTGACTTTACTGAGGCTTGGGTGGACCCACAAACTTCATCAGGACTCCTTGGAAAAAGGCCTAAATTAGGAACTCAGTGAATTCATTAAGAATAGAGCATCAGCAAAGACTATATGATCTCACTCATATGTGGAACTTAAGAAACAAATGAACAAAGAAAAAGGAAAAAAAAAAAAGCCGAGAATCAGACTCTTAACCACAGAGAACAAACTAATGGTTACCAGAGGAGAGATGGGTGAAATAGGGGAAGGGGGTTAAGAATATACTTACCTTGCTGAACCCTGAGTAATGTATAGAACTGTTGAATCACTGTATTGTATACCTGAAACTAATATAACACTGTATGTTAACTATCCTGGTATTAAAAAAAATAGAGCTCAGAAGCAAAGAATATGTCCTATTAGAATAATTCTACAAAGACACAATACCTGGGACTTCTGAGGCAAAGAGCAGAACTTATTAAATAAAAGAGAAACAGTGATTCCTCTAAGAATAAGGGAACCAAAAGGTCACCCCTCCCCTTTCAATCTGAGAGCATATTTAATTAATTAGAAATTTTATGATTTGATCATTCCAGTGTAAAAATTCTAACATAGTGGGGAGAAAGTCTGGAAGTGTACATATTCCTCAACAGCAGTTAATTTATCACATGCGTCATCCAGAACTTCAGAGAATTGTTTCCTTAATATTTTTCAGTCACTTTTTGCATTTAATAAACATTTATTGAGAAGGTACCATGCATTAAATACTTTACACATATTATTAGCTCATGGGAACCATTACGACAACTGGTAGGGAACAGGCTGTTCTTATTCCCAGTTTACAGATAATGGAACTGAAGCTCTCTTTTCTTTCTTGGAACTATGCTATGCTGATATATGCAGAGCGCATAGGTGAAAACAAAACAAACCAACAACAAAAAAACAAAAGTGTGTTGGATGAATCCAAAGAAATTGGGTTCCCAGAGGAAAGATGTCAATGTAAGAAGGGTCAGATCTTGTGCTAAGTTCACAAGTTTGAATTTATCTTGAAGAAAATAAGAAACTACTAGAGGATTTTTAAACAGGAGCTTGACATGACGTTATTGGTGTTTTGTAGCATATCCGTTAAAATCTTTTTGTCAAAAGCAAAAGAAAACCCAGTCCAAACTGGAAATGTGTCCTCGAAAAGCCCAGCAGGCTTCAGGTAAACTTTGATCTAGGTGCCTAAAATATGTTACCAGGACTTAGCTTCTCTTTCCATTTCTGAACTCCAATTTCTCCTTGCCAGAAATTGTTTTTGGCAGTCTCATTCCCTGTGCTCCCAACATAAACATCAACACTTTTCAGAATATATAATCACTCGTTTGTATCCACTGAGGGGATAGAGTGCCTGCTTTTCTCGGAGCTTACAAAAACTGCTTCTAGTTGAATCTCTGATTGGCATGATTTGGTGGTGTGCCCATTTATGAACTAAACACATAGGCAAGGGGAACAATTATTCAGCAGGCATAGGCCTGGGTGGCAAGATCTACACCTGGACCTGGGGGAGGAGTCGACTTCATTCCAAAGACCTTGGCTGGGATTGGAGGAGGAGTCCCAGAGGAAAGTCAACATCCCAGCCTCATGAGAAATTTTTGTTCTCAGGGAAATCTAAAGAGGTTGGTCCCTCTATATGCCCCCTGACAACACCAGGCAAGAAGTGTGGCTTTGCCTCTAGAAGCCTAATGCTATGGTTAAATTTTGATGTGACTTAAAATAATTTCTTTGGGGGGGTGCGGAGCTGGATGGCGGAGGAGTAGGAGGCCTGGATTTCGTCTGGTCTCAGGAATTCAGCTGAATAGGGATCAAACCATTCTGAACACCTACGAACTCAACAGGAGACCGAAGAAGAGAGTAGCAACAACTCTCTGAACAGAGAAGTGACCGCTTACTGGAAGGTAGGACGTGCAGAGAAGTGAATTCGAGGAGCTATTCGGGAGGATAGACGGTGGGGGAGGGGGCCTCCGTCGGCCGCTTCTGGCAAGTGCTAGAGCCGCGGAGCACAAAATCGGAACTTTTAGAAGTCAGCTCCGCAGAGGGACGTCGCTCCAGTGGCTAACTGGGGGGTGGAACCCTCGTGGGACAGTGTGGTCTCAGGACCCTTGGGGTCACAGAAAGACCGGGGGTGCCTGAGTGCGGCAGAGCTCCCAGGTCTC
>NW_027397077.1:18714337-18714930 GCF_003265705.2 Callorhinus ursinus | reverse complement strand
GGAGACTCCACACGGGGTCGGGTGCCAGAGATAGAAACGCTCGGTCACAGGCCGGGTGAGCACGCAGTGCGGCCGGAGACTGGGGAGACGGGAGTGACTGCTTTTCTCTGGGGGCACACTGAGGAGTGGGGCCCCGAGTTCTTGGCTCCTCCGGGCGGAGATTGGGAGGCCACCATTTTCACCCCGTCCTCCAAAGCTGTACCGAAAGCTTTCAGGGAACAAAAGCTCCTGAGAGCAAACCCGAGCAGATTACTTAGCCTGGAAGGGCAAGGGCGGGGCAATTCCACCTCTGGCAAAGACATTTGGGAACCACGGCAACATGCCCCTCCCCCAGGAGATCAGCAAGAACAGCCAGCCAAGACCAAGTTTACCGATCAATGAGAACGGGAGAACTCCAGCGCTAGGGGAATACTGCACATAGAATTCATGGTTTTTTACCATGATTCTTTAGTCTTTCAAAGTTAATTTTTTTAACTGTCCTTTTTTTTTTGAATTTTTCTTTTTCCCTTTTAACCAACATCTTATCAATTCCTTTTTTAAAAAAATTTGTTTATTTTTCATTTTTAGAGTCATATCTATCCCTTCATAGTAGT
>NW_027397077.1:18713781-18714237 GCF_003265705.2 Callorhinus ursinus | reverse complement strand
CAGTTTCTTCTAACAGATCAAAATATACCCTAAATCTCTAGTGTACGGCTTTGTTCTACTCTCCTGCCTGATCACATTCTCTCCCCCTTTTTTTTCTTTCTTTTTTTTTTAAATCCTCTTCTTTCTTTTTTCAAACAAATTCTTATTAATTCCTTTTATAAAATTTTTTAATAATTTTCATCTTTACAGTCATATTCCATCCCTTCATTGTATCAACCCTTATTTTGTACACATATAAGTCTTTCTTTCTTTAAAGTTTTGAGAGGCACTTTCTTCTAACAGACCAAAATACACCCAAAATCTAGTGTGTGGCACTGATCTATGCAACCGCCTGATCATATTTGATCATACTCTGTTTTTTGTTGTTGTTTTGTTCTGTTTTTGTTTCTTTTTATCTTTTTCTGTCTCGTTTTTTTCTTTCTTTTTTCTTTATTTCCCTTTCTTTTTCCCTGGTTT
>NW_027397077.1:18684182-18703781 GCF_003265705.2 Callorhinus ursinus | reverse complement strand
ATTATTAATCTCAGGAAACAAACTGAGGGTTGCTGGAGTGGGGGTGGAGTGGGAGGGATGGGGTGGCTGGGCGATAGACATTGGGGAGGGTATGTGCTACGGTGAGCGCTGTGAATTGTGCAAGACTGTTGAATCACAGATCTGTGCCTCTGAAACAAATAATGCAATATATGTTAAGAAAAAAAAAAAGAAGAAGATAGCAGGAGGGGAAGAATGAAGGGGGGGAAATTGGAGGGGGAGATGAACCATGAGAGACGATGGACTCTGAAAAACAAACTGAGGGTTCTAGAGGGGAGGTGGGTGGGGGGATGTGTTAGCCTGGTGATGGGTATTAAAGAGGGCACGTTCTGCGTGGAGCACTGGGTGTTATGCACAAACAAAGAATTATGGAACACTACATCAAAAACTAATGATGTAATGTATGGTGATTAACATAACAATAAAAAATTTAAAGAAAAAAATAATTTCTTTGGTGAGAACATTTACATTATAAAACAATATAAATATATGAGGTAATAAATGTGTTAATTAACTAAATGGGGGAAATTCTTTCATAGTATATATGTATATCAAATCCCTATGGTGTACACTTTATTTATCTTAAAATTTTACAGGTCAATTATACTTCAATAAAGGTTATTCTTTTTTTGAAAAAAAGAATTTTCAGAAGTAGTAAGTATCCTACATGATGCTGTGGTTGGTGAGTCAGTGGTCCAATAAAGGGCAGAAGGAGGGCACAGGTAGTACAAAGCAAAGGGAGAATAGGCTGGGTGTTTTGTCACTTACACTAGTCAGAAGAAGAAATTCATCAATCTTCCCTCAAAATTGTGGCCATGGCCAAATAAGACATTCCATCATTTTCCATCATCATAATTGGTTGGCCCTTTTCTGTAGTGACAGTAATAATCTCTGTGGTGGGAACTCACAGCAAAATGTAACTACCATTCTCAGCTCTCATAAGGAGCAATAAATTTCAACAGGGAAAAAAAGATGATTTCTGTAAAACAAAACCAGCAAACATCTCCAACTAGGGAAGTTAGCTTTAAAAGAAAAACAGAAATTAAAGTTTGAGTTTCAGGTTGTGAATTACATGTTTTATTTTCGATGATTGATTTTTAATAGTTAATTAGATGATGCCTTATTAAATCAAACACTTCCCCCAAGGGATGCTGCAAATCTTTACTGTACCTTTTTATCTTTCTTGACAAATAAATTATATTTTTGTGGTATCCTGTCTACTTTTACACCCTAGCATTTTTTATAATAAATGCTTTAGAAACCACAACTAATAAAACAACATGAAATCATGAAAGAATGGTTTCCAGTAGGTTCCAACTTCCCTTGAACTGAGACATTTTTTAAAAAATGAAGCTTAAATTGAACTTTTCCACAGTTCTGATATTATATTTCAGTTTCTGCCCTCATGGGACATAAAGCAGAAGAATCAAACACAAGGTCAAAAATAACAGATTACAACAGATTTTATTGCACCTTGATGTTAAGACCATCTGCTTGATGAGTCTATAAAATTCATATTTAAATCCTATTCTAGAACATTAGCTTGATGAAGATAGGGATGGTTCTGCTTATTTTCACTGTATCAGTGTCTTACCTATTATAGAGGTTTAAGAAATTTGTTGAGCAAATAAATTTAAGATGAGGAAACTGATGCTTTGAGGGTCAGTTGAGAATGTGAGTCTTATAGCTACAAGAGGATCAAAATTACAACGTAGTTCTCTTACCCTAGTCACTGTTCTATTATCTATGTAGAATGATAGTAATAAAATACAGTACCCCTGAATATACTGCTGTAACCTCAGCATCATTTCCCCTTCTGCCTTCCCATCACTTCCCAATTTTCATTGGTAATCAATAGAGTCTTTAAAAATCTGACTCCATTCCCAACTCCAGGAGCACATGACCTAAGTTAAGCCACCTTCTGGCTGCAGTGATTTGTTCAGGGTAGCATGTGACCCAAACCAATCCAATCAGACAGACTTTCAGAACTTCAACAAGAAATGTTCTTACATATATTTTCTTTCTCTAGAGAGAATGGAATATCCATGTGAAGCCTGGAATGCCTGCAAGAATGTGCAGAATAAACCCCATGGCAGATGCAGCCACCTTTGTCATTATGTGGGAAGCCAGTCAGATGAAAATGCAGATTCACCAGGGTATAACCAAGAGAATTAAGGGAATGAGAGCCAGAGTCCATTGTAAATCTCTAGATCAAACCACACCTGAAAGTTTGACTTAACATAGAATGCTCTGCCATATGAAGCAACACAGTTCAATTTGTTGTCTGAGTTGAGTTTTTCAAGGGAAAAGGAGTTATGACTAACCCAATGACATTTGTAGAGCTCCTACCATGTACAGGTATGGTGATAACCACTTAACATACAACATTTTATTTAATATTTACAACACCTATGTGAGGTAGTAATTATATTATCCCATTTTACAAATGAAGAAGCTGAGGCTAGCAAAGGTTAAATGATGTGCCCAAGATCACAGAGCTATGAAGTGGTAGCATATGGCCCCAGGACCTACCCAATTAATCACTGTACTATAATGCCTAAAACCACATTGCCTCTTTTCAGACACTCATACAACAGGCCCTTTCTCACTGAGGGCCTTTTAATTTGTATTTCCCTCTGCTTAAGAAGTTTGTTCTGTCATTTATATCGCAGGTCAACTAGCCCCTCTGAAGTGTCCTCCCCTGACCACCTTATCTAAAAAAGGACCCTCCTGGTGTCAACCAAGAATGAATTCACTGAAAATTTAAGCCAACAGGTGTCTATTTGGGCAATTAGAATTTCAATTTGGGAGACGCAGGTTTAAGGAGAAACCTAAATTGTGTTCCAAGGAAGACAAAGAGGGGGCAGGGTTATATAGGCAAACGACTATGAATATATTTCTTATTTGGGTCCTCTATGCAAAACAGGGATTGAAACCAGGTTAACTGGGATCGGTTGAGTTACTAAGTAAATGAGGGCTTGAAACTTGTTAAATCACATTGACTCCTTTTGACATGATGAATACAAATGATTCAGGTGTCATGGTGAGGAGGAAGTTAAGTGCAGGCTGAGGGCTTCCTTCTAACTGAAAGGTTTTTAAGAAGTTCTGATTTCTGCAGTGAGGATGTGCATAGATTCATCCTCTCATATGGCCTCCCAACCCTATTTTAAAAAGACACTCTTTAAAAAGAGACCCTATTTTAAAAAGAGCTAGGTTTGTTTGCTCCATATTGAAATCTTCTTGTACATTTCCCCCCTTTGATTGAGATATTTTTTGAAAAGAATCTTCAAGGATCAATCCTTTCTGTTTGGTTCGATTATCTTGTCAGACTGGTTAGTACCTGCTCTGGGTCCACCATGTCCCTCAGAATGGGGAGTCTCAAATTCTGGTATATCTTTAAGTCTGTAATGTGAGAGTCCTAGGACCATGTTTGAGTAACAAAGAGGTCTTTTAAGGAGTGGGACCTTAGGCTATATCAAATAAAGTTTCATTTCCTGTTGTGAAAGGGTAGGTCTAATAATTATTTTCAAGTCTCTGAATAGCCATTATTTTGACATTTTGAGTAGCAGAACAACATTAGGAAATACACATTACAAACAGCTTAAACGTAACAATTAAGATACAGGTTAGCATAATGACTAATAGTACAACCTGCAAACCTGAATGCAAAAGAGCCCCAAATCCTGAAGGGAACCAACCAAAAGTATCAAAAAATTTAAAGTTAAACCATCCAGGGGAAAAATTTGAAGGTCCCTTTAGGGACTTGGCCAATTTAAGTAGTTTAGTAGTTTCTAACTCTACCTGTGATGAAGAATTTATCCATATGCAGCAACAGGTATTTGCTATTGTACAGACTTTTCCTTGCTCAGCTAAAAGACTATCAGGGGCTATCTTATTTCCAAGGACAACTTTGGCCAGAAGGTCTAAGGATCTTTGTTGGGCAGCTGTTGCTTTAGCAGTGGATTCTACAACAATTTCAAGAGTGAAGAAGTTCTTGATCATAGTCTCATTTATTTTTATCCCTAACCAGGGAAGTAGGAACCTGCCAAAAGGAGTGGATCCTGAATCGTGAAAGTCCCCTAGCAGATCCTCTTTAACTTGATGATGTAAGTTCAGGGGAGTCAACCAATGAGATATCTTGCTTTGCTTATGAAAATGAGGGACACAGATTTTCTTCAAACGCAAAATAAAGGGTTGTTGAATAAAAATGGCAAGACTAAACATCCTAGTCTTCTTTCTGATCTTAGAGGAACAGCTCTCCATTTCCACCATTGAATACAATGTTGGCTGTGGGTTTTTCATATGTGGCTTTTATTATGTTGATCTATATTCCGTCTAAACCATTGAGAGTTTTTATCATGAATGGATGTTGAATTTTGTCAAATGCTTTTTCTGTCTTTATTGAGATGATCAAATTATTTTTATCCTCCATTTTGTTGATGTGATATATCATGTTGATTTGCAAATATGGAACCATCCTTCATTTCTGGAGTAAAATGTGGTGAATGATCTTTTTAATGTATTGTTGAATGAGTTTGCTAATATTTTGTTGAGGGTTTTTGCATCCATGTTCATCAGGGATGTTGGTCTGTAGTGTGTTTTGTTTGTTTGGTTGGTTTTTTTGTGGTGTCTCTGTCTGGTTTTGGAATCAGGGTAGTGCTGGCCTCATAAAATGTATTGGAGGCTTCCCTCCCTTTTCTGTTTTTTGGAATAGTTTGAGGAGAATAGGTATCAACTCTTCTTTAAATGTTTGGTAGAATTCACCTGTGAACCCATCTGGTTGTGGACTTTTATTTTTTGGTAACTATTTGATTCCTGATTCAATTTAATTTCTTGTAATTGTACAGCAATCAGACAAGAAAAAGAAAGGAGTGGCAACCATATTGGTAAAGAAGAAGTGAAACTGTTACTATTTGTAGATGACATAATACTATATATGTAGAAAAAACCAAAAACTCCACCAAAAAACTACGAGAAGTAATAAATGAATTCAGTAAAGTTGCAGGTTACAAAATTAATACCCAGACATAGGTAGCATTTCTATACACTAATAACAAAGTAGCAGAAAGAGAAATTAAGGAAACAACACCATTTACAATTGCACCAAATAGAATAAAATACCTAGGAATAAACTTAACCAGAGAGGTGAAAGACCTATACTCTAAAAACTATAAGATACTAATGAAAGAAATTGAAGGTGACACAAATGGAAAGCTATTCCATGCTGATGGATTTGGAATAATTAACATTGTTAAAATGCCTATATTGCCTAAAGCAATCTACAGATTCATTGCAATCCCTATCAAAATAACAACAACATTTTTCACAGAACTAGAACAAATAATTCTAAAATTTGTATGGAACCAGAAAAGACCTGGAATAGCCAAAGCCATCTGGAGAAAGAAAAACAAAGCTGGAGGTATCACAATTCCAGATTTCAAGATATACTACAAAGTTATTGTACTGGCATGAAACAGCAGTATGGTCCTGGCACAAAAATAGACACACAGATCAATAGAACAGAATAGAAAGCCCAGGAATAAACCCATAATTAGAAGGTAAATTAATCTATGACAAAGAAGGCAAAAATAAATAATAGGGAAAAGACAGTCTTCAGTAAATGGTCCTGGGAAAACTAGACAGCCACATGTAAAAGAATGAAAGTGGACCACTTTTTAACACCATGCACAAAAATACATTTAAAATGTATTAGAGACCTAGATGTGAGACCTGAAACCATAAAAATCGTAGAAGAGAACACAGGCAGTCATTTCTCTGATATTGGCTGGAACAATATTTTTCTAGATATGTCTCCTAAGGCATGGAAACAAAAGCAAAAATAAACTCTCCAGCATCTGTACAGGACTAGATGTCCCTTGGAGCCTTCTTTAGCTGTGTGATGTGTATCCAAGGCCTAATGCCTTCTAGTTTTGCAGCACTGCCAGTGATCAGGAATACTTGGTAAGGTCCTTTCCAATGGGCCTCAAGGGCTGCCATCTCTGATGACATTTCCGGAAGGCCCAATCACCAGGCACTAAACTGTGACCAACTGGATCCTTCAAATTGGGATGCAGGAATCTCCCCCGCCCCCAGCCTTTTTTTTAACCTGTTGATGATAAGCTTGAGTATAAGACACTAGAGATGTATAGTGGCTAGTCATACTCATGTGAGACAAGAGATGAGCAGAAGGTGGTATATCAATAGAATTCCAAGAAGTTTGCAAAATTTATGTTAGGGTTCCTATGATTTGCTCATGCTCATATGGTGGTGCCTTGATCACTGGGGATCATGGAAGGTATGCCCCAAGTGGGAAACATGTTTTCTCACAGTTTCATTGCTAGTGTCAAGCCATCAGCCTTGTAGCAGGAGAAGGCTTCAAACTGTGTAGAAAACATATATACAGTAATAAGAACATACTGAGAACCTATACTAAGAGGCCATTGAATAAAGTCCAACTGCAGGTGTTTAAATGGTTCAGAGGGAGGAGGTCTCAGGCCTTTGGGAACAAAAAATGTTTTCCCAGGAATATGGACCTGCCAGTAGACTGTGCCATATTGTAGAAGTATCCCCACCAATGTCTATTCATAATTTGAGTCATCTTAAATGTCCTATGGTGGGTAAAGGCATGCAAAAAACAAAAATTGGTTTGCCAGGGAGCCAGGAAGAACCAAGTGGCTGTCTTGGTTTCCCATGGTTCCAACTATTGGTTTAATTTACAGTCATTGTTTACCCATCTTAATTTCTCTGATTCAGGAGCAGACTGTTGCCATGTTACAAGGACATCAGGATGGCAAAAGTTGGCAACGAGGGGACATTTTTTGCAGAAGCAGAATGGACTTTTTCTACACATGCCACAATCTTTATAGATTCTCTTGCTGCTGCCTTTGCATGAGAGTCAGCTGGATCACATATGAAAATTTCTTTCCAAAGATTCCTTTTCCACAATCCTTCTACAACTTTCATTTTTTTACATTCAGATTTTGTTCTAAGTTTTCCCTCTTTAAATAACCAGCCTCATTTTAGAACAAAATTACTTTCTTTTCCCTCAACAAAAATGTATTTCCATTCCTCATATTTTTCTTACCAAGAACACACATCCTACTTTCCTGGCATAAGAAGATATTTCCTTTATTATTTTTAGTCACTTTAGTTACATACATTAATTAGAATTTTTAACCCTCAAAAATCTTAACTAAGTAAAACTAGATAGTAAGCAATCGTGAACTATTATACCAGCATTCTTTAGATTGGCAAATTTATGAATACAGTTCATAATTTCTAGAAACATGTACTATTTAAATAATACAATATTTCAATATTGCACAAAACATGTTTGCTAACAGACCCAGTTCCTCTGTAATAAGGAAGCTAAAATTAGATAAACCAATGTTCCGTAATTACTGTTTTATTTTATTTGGAAATGATCTAGATATTTAATGAATTAACTTAACTCATCACTTAAGCCAACTCAGCAAAACTTTACGGTTTTAGGTTACCAAAAAGATTTGGGGGACTATTTAAAAGTTTGCCTGAAAATTTTATTTTATTTACATCTGTTCAATTTATTTGTTTTTAACAATTATGCTTAGATTACTCATAAACACTTCATGAGATATCAAAGTCAGTTATTCTTCCAAGATATTTTTAAAAAACATTTTTGTAACACATATCATCAACTTATTTGACTTTAAGTAAACATAGGCAGAATATAAGTTTTAAGTTTAGTGCCAATAACTCTAAAGACATGTTTATTTTAATTAAACTAGCAACTGAATATCTTTCCAGATCACATGAACTTGAAACTTACTTGTGTTAGTATTTATTATATTTTTGACAATTTTTGTGAATATCAAATCTATTTAAGTGCTTAATTTTTTAAGGCAATGAAACAGAGCTCTTTTACAAATTAATTTTGGCAGTATCATTCAGAGGTAGAAAATACCACATACTTACAGCACATATGAACATACAGATAGGCACAAACAGGGATCTTCCAAGTTATTGTTATAAAATGGTTAGCCATGAGATAGATATGGTAATGTAGAATTGAGTAGTTTATAAATGGACAGCTAGAGCCAAACTTATTTATTTATTTATTTATTGATTGATTGATTTGTGGTGGGTGGAATAAGATAAGGTTACCTGCTCAGATGGCTTAAGAATTTTCTACTGATATTTGTGGAGAAGACACTTAAGATTTGCATTTGTCCTTGACAAGTAACCTTATGGAAACTGTGGACTAGATTTTGGGCAAGGGTACTTCTAAAGCCATTTATATTTTTTAAAAGTCCTCTTTTACCTTTTTTTTTTTTTTAAGTCTTGGGAATTGGGGATGATCTAGATAAGAGTTCTCAGAGAGGTTATAACCTTATAAGAGCTTATAAGCCTTCTGAGATAAAACAGGGGAGGTTTGGGGATTGGTGAAAAAGATAGGCTGAAGGACTGAATTGTTTCTGGGGCCTTAGTTCTAGTTTTGCAAGGATTTATGAGATAAGGACAGACACTCCCAATTCCTCAAAGAATTGAGTTATAACTTAGATGATACCGTGGGTTGATTCACCTATCCAATGACATTATCCTCAATTAGATTCTTTCCCTCCAGGTACATAGTTCTAATTTTAATTGAGGGAAGAAGGCCTCAAAAAAAATTCCTTTCAGGCTCTGAATATCAGCTTCCACCTGACCAACTTTTGACTCCAGTGCTACTTAAAAAATTCTTGCCAGTTTTTAGCCAGGACAAACAGTAAATATTTCTGGCACTATTAAATAACCACCCCTTGAGCATAAGACGGGCCCCCAAAGAAAATGTGAAAAATACTACCTTCTTGCAATCCAGAGTCACTCCCGAAGGTAGCCAAAAGAAAGAATCGACAGTCGTCTGTCCCAAGCCAGCAGACAAAACCAGATGAGCAGGAGGGCGATAGCTTTTTCTTTTGAGCCCACAGGGACTCAGTTGCCTTCAGCTCAAAATGGTTCACATGCCAAAGTGGCACATTTTGGGGAAACTTGCTCTGACCCCCTTCAGGACTGCCTTAGAAACTAAAGAAGTTGCACAATCCAGAAGCTAAGCTGAATTTTTTTATGTGCTATTCCACTATTTCCAAAAATAGATCCTTCTTTTGAGAGAAGGAAAGGGGGAAAGAGAGGTTGGTGGGGTTTAAAACTGACAGCATTGCTCCCATGTGATTGCTGAAGCCCCAGAGCCTCCTTCATTATGTTGACCTGTAAAAGGAGCCTGGATGGCTGGAGGATTTAGAGGAATCTCCGGGTTGTCATTATAAAATGGAAGTTCAGCTAAACCAAGATATATAAGTGGAGAACAGGAAAAGGGGCTGGAAGAGGAGGGAAACAGTGGGGTGGTGGCAAAGAAAAACAAGAAAAGGTTGGGAGATTTCCCGATTTTTTTTTTTTTTTTGATTTGAAAGTCTCTTGAAAAGGTCTTTAGCTTCTGAAAGTTTAGAGTTAACTGCATGAAGGGAAGCAACCTTTACTGTTTTTCTTTTGAAGTTCTCCAAATGCCAATTAGAAAGAGTTTCCTATCTGTTTTGTTTGGTTTTATAATCCTTTTCCAGTGGTGCACACACATACACTAGTTTTGGGATATTGAAAATGGTCCATTTTGGCCAATGAAGTTTTAAATCAGCCCAGGTAAAGTTGAGTCTAATAGAGCAAAAAATTACATAAATCCTGCTGGGTTTCCTGAAGGAGGTTGATCGTTTATGGCTGCTCTAAATGACTGAGGCAAGACGATGAATGTTTGCGGTCAGGTACATGCTGCTTGAGGACCACTTTCCAAAATGTTACCAATGGGCTGGTTGGTCTCTTGTATGTGTCTGGGAGATTCCTGAACACTGAGTAGCATTAGGTTGCTCAAGGCACTGGGATTACTGGTCCCTTAACTGTACCTTTTAGATGAGCTATGGAGTTTCTTCTCACCTAGGTACAGGGTATGTTCTGTTGGGAGGCCCTATGAGCTTGCTGCACATCATGGACAGAGTGCCAATATTTCTGCTAGGTTTCTAGTACCCTAAACATCCAAAAGGATCTCAAGGACCAATGATGTCCTTTATATTTGGAGTGGGAAGACTCTCATTTCAATAGCAAGAGAACTAAGGGTTTTATGTTGGTTAAAGAGAACAACCCAGTTCTAAATTGAAAGACCATGTAGCCACCTGAAAATAAGTTAAGGACTGTCCAGTAAATATCCTGAAACCTGAATCCTCTGATGGTTAAGGTAATGGTGACATCCACCCCTTCAAAGGAGTGAGGGCAGAAACTATTATTTTGCCCAAATAAAGCCTGATCAGAACCTCAGCTAAAAAAATAGGTTTGGATCCAGAAGAACTCTCTGCCAGAACTATGAGGTCTGCCAGTGGAAATGCTAGAGAATAATGGTCTCTTGGAAGTATCTTTCATATGTCCAGAGCAGTGCTGGGGGTTTGGAGTCAGCTGCTCTGGATATGTTAAGAGATATCAACCAAAACAGAATTTACCAAAAATGTAAGCAGACAGGCATTTATTTGGGCAAATAGAATTGTAATTTGAAAGACACAGATTTAAGTAGAAACCTAAATTGTGTTCCACAGAAGACAAAGAGGGGGCAGAGTTATATGGCAAAAGACTACAAGTGTAGTTGTCATTCAAGTCTTCTATGCAAAACAGGAATTGAAACTAGGTTAGCTGGGATTGGTTGAGTTAATATGCAAATGAGGGAAAACTTGTTAAATTGCATTGGCTCCTCAGGAAGTGAAGAATGCAGATTCAGGTGTCATGGTGAGGAGAAAGTTAAGTGCAGGCTGAGGTTCTTGCAGCTGGTTGAATGTTTTTTAAAAGTTGATTTCTCCAGTGAGGATGTGCGTAAATTTCTCTTCCCAGACGGCCTCCTCACCCTACTTTTAAAAAAGACTCTCTTAGCTAGGATTCCTTGCTTCATTTTGAAATCTCATTTTTTACACCAGGAACTTTGTCTCCCATCACTCGATTTCTTTCATTATATTCTTCTTATTCTGTATTTATTCTCCAGTAGCAAGTAAACTCTGTGAAGGCAGAAATCTTAAATCTTGCTCTCTCCTGTATTCTAGAGCTTGACTTGAGGCAGGCACTCAATAAACATTTGATATTTTTTGTATGAATAAATACCTCAATTAATTAGAAATGGTTGTAATTATTCAGATCATAATCTCACTCCCATTAATGTATGTTAATTAAATAAAAAGGGATGGAGAGGAATAAAGAGAGATACTTTAGAACCCTTGGAGACCATGCTCACTGGTAGATTTGTTTTGCTGTGGCACCGAAGCAATTTGATGAGTCAGCAGGTCTACATTCTTCTATGAATAGCCAAGTTATCATCTTAAATGTCCTCTGTGTCCAGTCATATGGATGGCTACCCAGATGGCTTTTTAAGGGAAGGGGGGAAGGAGTTGATTCCAAGTTCTGTATGATTCATGGGCACAAAGAGACCAAGTGGAAGGAAAATGGAATGAAAATGAGTGCTAAACAAGTTCAGTTCTTGGCTGGGTCAGTGTAAATTCAGGACCTCCTTAACATGCCCTTTCCCTAAACCCACATCTGCTTGAGCACTCTTGGCAAAACTTAGCGTAGAGCTGTGCCCTGAAGCACATTCCTCGAGCCCACACAACTTCAGAACCACATGATGGACAGTTCCATGTGCATTGTTGTTGCTGTCCCACTTCAAGAGCGTAAGTGGGGAAGTCTATCACTTTTCTGCCTCAGAAAGTGAATAGGCTCTAAAATGTAATTAGTGTCCCGAGGACAATCCTCAGCCAATGGAGGATAGAAGTCAGTGAATAAGTGTCCCAGTCTTTCATTCTTTGATTGACAATTTCTCCAAATTTTCCCCAGAGGGACCTCAGTGAAATTGAGCTCTAGTTGCCCACAGTGCAAACCAGTTTAATAACTCAGCCTTTATTGACTTTTCCCCTTCCTGTCTCACTCTTTCTTCTTTTGCACTATGCTTACTAGTATCCCCTTCCCAAATAAACTACCTGCACCCGAGTCCTCATCCCAGGGTTTGCTATAAAGGGAGGCTTTGAGCAAATTATAGAGATTCTCCCAGTGTGAATGCAAATAGAAGCCCTCTCTGGTAGAAAATTTATAAAAAGGAAAAAGGTGCTTCTTATAGATGCCCCTCAACAAGCATGACTCATATTTCAGTCCACCTCCCCACCTCCCCAAGCCAGGTGTTTTGTATAGCCCAAAAGTACACAACTGTACACTGTCTTCCTACTTCCTTCTGCATTTCTTCATTTGTAGTAAAAACATTTCTAAGGTTTACCAACCTCACAATCAATCAAATACTAAAGTGACCTTGTCTCCAAAACTCCATTTTACCCCATAGTAGATCTATTATATGTGAGTACATACATTTACAACTCTTCTTATAGATAATAACAATGATCATAGTAAAGATTACATGGGTTTAGGTTTTGTTGCCAAATTACGGTAGCATGTATTACCTCACAAGTTCCGCATATGTGGATATTATTCCCATTGTACAGATGAGAAAATTGAGACTCGGGAAAACTAACTTGCCCAAAGTAAAACTAGCTAATTTTGATTATTGAGCTCTTAGTTCTGATTTGACTAGCTATTATTAACCCAATGTTTAAACCCAGGACTCCTGATTCTGTATCTTAAAACCTTTCCATCAGCCCAGGCAGCCTTAGTAAGAAGTCTCTGAGACAGCTAGATATTTTTGGAACCTGAATATTTTTTCTCTTATTCTTTTCAGTTCTGTAAATTTCTGACTGATTTGCAGAGTAATTAGAGGGACCAGTATCTGGCATGTATAACTCAATATATATACTCTTTCACTGGATAGATGAATGGTTAAAAGGATTAGTAAGGAGGAAATAGAATTGCTTCCTAATATTGTAAGCTAAAATCCAAATTATTAGCTTATGACAAGATCTACCACTATCCCAAAGAGACTCAAATATATAAAGAAATGGTGAGTTTGAAGTCAGACCAGGGCTGGAAACTTGCCATTTACTAACTGTGAGACTTTGAGCAACTTACCTCACAGGGTTTTTTAAAGGATTGAACAAGATAAGCTGTCTCCAGTGCCATGAGCAATTTCAGGAACATAGTAGGCTTTCAATAATGAGATGTTTTAATTAATTTATGTGTGTGTATGTATAATGTTATATATATATAGCATATATATATAATATATATAACATGCTTGCCCTATGCCAGCCACTGTGCAAGCCATAGTGGGGAGCCAGTGAACCTACAGCCTGTGGGGGAATTGGGTTTATAAATTAGAAGGTAGATTTGAAGTGTTCTTGAGTTCTGAATGTCCCCTGGCCATCTATTATAGTAAATGGGCCCCTCATTATTTCATCACTCTGTAAGGAGTTCCAGGAAAATCACTCAGCTACTGCTTTGTTTAGGGTTCTGTGTGAATCATGGTCTGTGCTGGGTTTCTGCATCCCTTTCTCATCTTGGATCCGTCTGTACTTATCAAAGCCAACTAATGCTGTAAAGTTCTGGAGCACAGAATCAAATGGTTAGAGAATTCCCCATACTTCTAAGTTGTAGGCTCTCAGAAGTGAGGTGTGTGCTAAGTGGACAGAGCCAGAAGTCCTGAGTTTTAATTAGTTCCTGTCCCATGGCTAACTTAGACAGCAAGTACGACTCTCAGTTATGAGCTTAGCTGTGCAAAACAGATAAACAAACAAAAAACAAAAACAACATAACCAAAATTTTAAAAGCCTTCTATTTCTTTATCTTCTTTAAAGCCTGTTGGTTCCAATTCAGGTCCACATCTCCTGACTGACTGGTGGGGGATGGGCTATTAGAGAGTCTCCTTTCTGAAGATGATGGACATCCTGAAGGCTAGGTAGCATCACAAGCTCAGGGAAGCTGAATAAAGAAGCTCATAAACTTTAACCTGTTCTGGTTACCACTGAAAGTCCACACTGCCTCCAGTCCATAAGATCCCTCAGTTCTGGTGGAACTATTGCCTCAGGGCCTTGCTTGGAGCCTGGGACCTTTGGGAAGGCTGGAGCTTCTCATATCTCCAGAGATCTCAAGTACTTAGTCCCACTGGAAGTCTGGATATCTCCCAAGGGTACTTCCAGGGATGGCCACAATCTCCACTGCTTAAGGTGCGTGCGCACACACACACCCCCCTCCGTCTCCCTAAATCTCTTTTCTTCCCTTTCTACTCTTGTTCTCCATAGAGGATCCCTTCTGTCTCTTAATCCTGCCAGAAGGCTAGCATCATCTATTCAATAGACTCAACTCAAACTTTTGAAATCGGAAGCCCAGAAGGAAACTATCCCCTCTTTCTTGTTTCCTGCTAACCTTCCTGGAGGCAAGAGAGCAAGCCTTGCTATGTGCTTGAGTGAGGGAAGGGGAAAGAAAAAATACATGGGAAAAACATACAAATTAACATGGATGTAAATGATTCTACCACAGGTCTGTGCTACTTGAGTGCTAATGAAGCAAGCAAGGTAGTCAAGTAGGGTTTTGACTAGCTAAATGTCTGAGATCATATATCAAAGGATGAGAGCCATCTCATAAAAGCATGTGTTTATAGATAATTAGAAGTTAGACATAAAAGGAAATTGCTGCTGTGATGTTTGTATTTGAGCAGAATTGATTATGATGAGGTGTGAGAAAGACCTCAGACTTCAGGAAAGTTATCACAAGCGATCCAGTGTTTTCTGCTAGAGAACCTGCGTTGGCACAGGAGACAAAGCTACAGTTAGAATAGCTGTGGTTCACTGGGCATTTATCTATGCCAGTAACTCTATAATATCATCATATTTAAACCTTACAGCAAGATGAAATGTAAGCTCCATGAGGGAAAGTTATTTTGTTTCTTTCACTGCTGCCTCCTCACCACCCCCCAACACACACACACAAATAATGCCTGGCACATGATAGGTGTTCCACATGTATTTGTTAAAAGAATGAACAGATTAAATTATTTCCATCATGTAGATTTAAAAACCAAGGTTTGGAGAGGGGAATCTCATAGTGAAAGAGAGAGAATTCGGACCTGGAAGAGTTTAGTGCCAAACATCCTACTCTTTCTAATCTAAATCCTGGGACTTGATAAAATAAGATTCAAATTACGAAAATCAGAAACGAAAGAGGGGACATCATGACTCATCTTGCAGAAATAAAAAGGATTGTAAAGGACAATTATTAAAAAAAACCCAACTATCTGTCAAAAATCTGATAACTTAGGTGAAATAGATAAATTCCTAGAAAGACACACACTGCTGAAACTGACTCTATAATAAATGGAAAATTTGAATAGACCTATAACAAGTAAAGAGATTGAGTTAGTAATTTTAAAACTTCTCCGAAAAAGAAGCCCACACCAAGATGACTTTACTTGTGAGTTCTTCTGAACATTTAAAGGAGAATTAATAATAATTCTTCACAAACTCTACCAAAGAATGAAACAGGAAGAAGCACTTTTCAGCTCGTTCTATGAGACCAGTACAGCCCTGATACTAAATCCAGACAATGACATCACAAAAAAAGAAAATTATAGACCAATACCTCTTATAATTACAGACACAAAAATTGTCAACAAAATAATAGCAGACTAAATCAAGGAACATAAAAAAAATGCTTCATCATGATAAAGTGAGATTTATCTCAGAAATGTAAGGTTGTTTTAACATCCAAAAATCAATGTGAAAACCCCATATCAAAAGAATAAAAAAACAGAAGTCACATGATGATCACAGTAGATACAGAAAAAGCATTTTAGAAATCTTTAATAATACAAATGCACAACAAACTTGGAGTGGAAGGAAACTTCCTCTGATAAAACCCACATTATACTTAATGGTGAAAGACTAAGTGCTTCCCTTTAAGATCAAGAATGGGAAAAAAACATCCCTTCTCACCACTTCTACTCAACATTGTACTAGAGATTCTAGCCAGGCCAGTTAGATAAGAAAATGAAATAAAAGACATTTCTATTGGAAAGGAATAAGTAAAATTTTCTCTATGGGCCAATGGCATTATCTTGTTTAGAGGTAATCCTAAGAAACGCACTAAAAATGATTTAAAAAATAAGCTCATCAAGTTTGCAATGTCCAAGATTAATATGCAAAATTCATGTGTATCACTTTTTTTAACCCATCCCCCCACCCCCCTCCCCTCTAGAACCCTCAGTTGTTTCTCAGAGTCCATAGTCTCTCATGGTTCGTCTCCCCCTCCAATGCCCCCCCTTCATTTCTCCCTTCCTACTATCTTCTTTTTTTGTTAACATATAATGTATTATTTGTTTCAGAGGTACAGGTCTGTGATTCAAGTCTTACACAATTCACAGCGATCACCATAGCACATACCCTCCCCAATGTCTATCACCCAGCCACCCCATCCCTCCTACCCCCCGCAACTCCAGCAACTCTCAGTTTGATTCTGAGATTAAGAATTCCTCATATCCGTGAGATCATATGATACATGTCTTTCTCTGATTGACTTATCTCGCTCAGCATAATACCCTCCAGTTCCATCCACCTCGTTGCAAATGGCAAGATTTCTTTCCTTTTGATGGCTGCATAATATTCCATTGTATATATATACCACTTTTTCTTTATCCATTCATCTGTTGATGGACATCTTGGCTCTTTCCACAGTTTGGCTATTGTGGACATTGCTGCTATAAACATCGGGGTGCACGTACCCCTTCGGATCCCTACATTTGTATCTTTGGGGTAAATACCCAGTAGTGCAATTGCTGGGTTGTAGGGCAACTCTATTTTCAACTTTTTGAGGAACCTCCGTACTGTTTTCCAGAGTGGCTGCACCAGCTTGCCTTCCCACCAACAGTGTAGGAGGGTTCCCCTCTCTCCGCATCCCCGCCAACATTTGTCGTTTCCTGACTTGCTAATTTTAGCCATTCTGACTGGTGTGAGGTGGTATCTCATGGAGGTTTTGATTTGGATTTCCCTGATGCTGAGCGATGTTGAGCACTTTTTCATGTGTCTGTTGGCCATTTGGATGTCTTCTTTGGAAAAATGTCTGTTCATGTCGCCTGCCCATTTCTTGATTGGATTATTTGTTCTTTGGGTGTTGAGTTTGATAAGTTCTTTATAGATTTTGGATACTAGCCCTTTATCTGATATGTCATTTGCAAATATTTTCTCCCATTCTGTGGGTTGTCTTTTGGTTTTGTGGACTGTTTCTTTTGCTGTGCAAAAGATTTTATCTGGGTGAAGTCCCAATATCTCATTTTTGCCCTTGCTTCCCTTGCCTTTGACAATGTTTCTAGGAAGAAGTTGCTGTGGCTGAGGTCGAAGAGGTTGCTGCCTGTGTTCTCCTTTAGGATTTTGATGGACTCCTGTCTTACATTGAGGTCTTCCAACCATTTTGAGTCTATTGTTGTGTGTGGTGTAAGGAAATGGACCAGTTTCATTCTTCTGCATGTGGCTGTCCAATATTCCCAGTACCATTTGTTGAAGAGACTGTCTTTTTTCCATTGGACATTCTTTCCTGCTTTGTTGAAGATGAGTTGACCATAGAATTGAGGGTCCATTTCTGGGCTCTCGATTCTGTTCCATTGCTCTATGTGTCTGTTTTTGTGCCAGTACCATACTGTCTTGATGATGACAGCTTTGTAATCGAGCTTGAAGTCCAGAATTGTGATGCCACCAGCTTTGCTTTTCTTTTTCAACGTTCCTCTGGCTATTCAGGGTCTTTTCTGGTTCCATACAAATTTTAGGATTATTTGTTCCATTTCTTTGAAAAAAGTGGATGGTATTTTGATGGAAATTGCATTGAATGTATAGATTGCTCTAGGTAGCATTGACATCTTCACAGTATTTTTTCTTCCAATCCATGAGCATGGAACATTTTTCCATTTCTTTGTGTCTTCCTCAATTTCTTTCATGAGTATTTTATAGTTTTCTGAGTACAGATCCTTTGCCTCTTTGGTTAGATTTATTCCTAGGTATCTTATGGTTTTGGGTGCATTTGTAAATGGGATTGGCTCCTTAATTTCTCTTTCTTCTGTCTTGTTGTTGGTGTATAGGAATGCCACTGATTTCTGTGCATTGATTTTATATCCTGCCACTTTACTGAAACCCTATATGAGTTCTAGCAGTTTTGGGGTGGAGTTTTTTATAAATTATCACATCATCTGCAAAGAGTGAGAGTTTGACTTCTTCTTTGCCAATTCGGATGCTTTTTATTACTTTTTGTTGTCTGATTGCTGTGGCTAGGACTTCTAATACTGAGTTGAATAGCCATATTCCTGACCTTTGGGGAACGCTCTCAGTTTTTCCCCATTGAGAATGATATTCACTGTGGGTTTTTCATAGATGGCTTTTATGATATTGAGGTATATACCGTCTATCCCTATACTCTCAAGAGTTTTGATCAAGAAAGGATGCTGTACTTTGTCAAATACCTTTTCTGCTTCTGTTGAGAGGATCATATGATTCTTCTTCTTTCTTTTATTAATGTATTGTATCACATTGACTTGTGGATGTTGAACCAACCTTGCAGCCCAGGGATAAATCCCACTTGGTCATGGTGAATATTCCTTTTAATGTACTGTTGGATCCTACTGGCTAGTATTTTGGTGAGAATTTTTGCATCCGTGTTCATCAAGGATATTGGTCTGTAATTCTCCTTTTTGATGGGATCTTTGTCTGGTTTGGGGATCCAGGTAATGCTGGCCTCGTAAAACAAGTTTGGAAGTTTTCCTTCCATTTCTATTTTTTGGAACAGTTTCAGAAGAATAGGTATTAATTCTTCTTGAAATGTTTGGTAGAATTCCCCTGGGAAGCCATCTGGCCCTGGGCTTTTGTTTGTTGGAAGATTTTTGATGACTGCTTCAATTTCCTTAGTGGTTATAGGTCTGTTCAGGTTTTCTATTTCTTCCTGGTTCAGTTTTGGTAGTTGATACATCTCTAGGGATGCATCCATTTCTTCCAGATTATCTAATTTGCTGCCATAGAGTTGCTCATAATATATTCTTATAATTGTTTGTATTTCTTTGGTGTTGCTTGTGATCTCTCCTCTTTCATTCATGATTTTATTTATTTGGGTCATTTCTCTTTTCTTTTTGATAAGTCTGGCCAGGGGTTTATCAATCTTATTAATTCCTTCAAAGAACCAGCTCCTAGTTTCATTGATCTGTTCTACTGTTCTTTTGGTTTCTAGTTCATTGATTTCTGCTCTGATCTTTATTATTTCTCTTCTCCTGCTGGGTTTAGGCTTTATTTGCTGTTTTTTCTCTAGCTCCTTTAAGTGTAGGGTTAGGTTGTGTCTTTGAGACCTTTCTTGTTTCTTGAGAGAGGCTTGTATTGCTATATACTTTCCTCTTAGGACTGCCTTGGCTGCATCCCAAAGATTTTGAACAGTTGTGTTTTCATTTTCATTTGTTTCCATGAATTTTTTTAATTCTTCTTTAATTTCCTGGTTGACCCATTCATTCTTTAGTAGGATGCTCTTTAGCCTCCATGTATTTGAGTTCTTTCTGACTTTCCTCTTGTGATTAAGTTCTAGTTTCAAAGCATTTAGGTCTGATAATATGCAGGGAATGATCCCAATCTTTTGGTACTGGTTGAGACCTGA
>NW_027397077.1:18682827-18684082 GCF_003265705.2 Callorhinus ursinus | reverse complement strand
TTTAGCCTCCATGTATTTGAGTTCTTTCTGGCTTTCCTCTTGTGATTAAGTTCTAGTTTCAAAGCATTTAGGTCTGAAAATATGCAGGGAATGATCCCAGTCTTTTGGTAGTGGTTGAGACCTGATTTGTGACCTAGGATGTGATCTATTCTGGAGAATGTTCCATGGGCGCTAGAGAAGAATGTGTATTCCGTTGCTTTGGGATGGAATGTTCTGAATATGTCTGTGAAGTCCATTTGGTCCAGTGTGTCATTTAAAGTCTTTATTTCCTTGTTGATCTTTTGCTGAGATGATCTGTCCATTTCAGTCATGGGGGGTGTTAAAGTCCCCCACTATTATTGTACTGTTGTTGATGTGTTTCTTTGCTTTTGTTATTAATTGGCTTATATAAGTGGCTGCTCCCATGTTGGGGCATAGATATTTACAATTGTTAGATCTTCTTGTTGGATAGACCCTTTAAGTAGGATAGAGTGTCCTTCCTCATCTCTTATTACAGTCTTTGGTTTAACATCTAATTTGTCTGGGGCGCCTGGGTGGCTCAGTTGGTTAAGCGACTGCCTTTGGCTCAGGTCATGATCCTGGAGTCCCGGGATCGAGTCCCGCATCGGGCTCCCTGCTCAGTGGGGAGTCTGTTTCTCCCTCTGACCCTCTCCCCTCTCATGCTCTCTCTCTATCTCATTCTCTCTCTCAAATGAATAAATTTAAAAAAAAATCTCTAAAAAAAATAAAAAATAATAAAATCTAATTTGTCTGATATAAGGATTGCCCCCCCCAGCTTTCTTTTGGTGTCCATTAGCATGGTAAATGGCTTTCCACCCCCTCACTTTCAATCTGGGGGTATCTTTGGGTCTAAAATGAGTCTCTTGCAGACCACATATCGATGGGTCTTGTTTGTTAATCCAATCTGATAGCCTGTGTCTTTTCATTGGGGCATTTAGCCCATTTACATTCAGGGTAACTATTGAAAGATATGAATTTAGTGCCATTGTATTGCCTGTAAGGTGACTGTTACTGTATATTGTCTGTGTTCCTTTCTGGTCTGTGCTGCTTTTAGGCTCTCTCTTTGCCTAGAGGACCCCTTTCAATATTTCTTGGAGGACTGGTTTCATGTTTGCAAATTCCTTTAGTTTTTGTTTGTCCTGGAAGCTTTTTCTCTCTCCTTCTATTTTCAATGACAGCCTAGCTGGATATAGTATTCTTGGCTGCATATTTTTCTCGTTTAGTGCTCTGAAGATATCATGCCAGTCCTTTCTGG